>NC_056741.1:6808250-6835750 GCF_019279795.1 Protopterus annectens
TATTGTCAAAGGCCAATTTATTCGGGCATCCAGGATGTCTAGTACATATGAATATTTTTTGGAGGAAGTTCAATTTTTAAAAACCCTTTTTTCTGAAAGAGGCTATCCTGCCTCACTTATTAACAGCTTGGCTCAAGAAGTTATTGAGAATAGGGAACAGAAATACTTCCCGTTGCTAGGAAGTGGTTCAACATTGGCTGAACAAGGGAATAAAACTGATCAGTTTGAACCTCACAGTAATTTTATCTACACTTTTTCTAGTGATTTTCATCATGTTGAGGAAGCAGTCTCTAGGTATTGGCCAGTTTTGACCCTACATGATGAACTAAAAAATTTGGTTCAAGAATGTCCTAGATTTGTTAGGAGAAGGGACGTTAATCTAAAGGAATTATTCAAGAGGAAGCAACCCGCAGGGTTCCCATTGGAAAGTGTTAGATTGGGTACCTACAAATGTGGGGTTTGCATGCAGTGTACTGCTATTATTAATGACAGTACTTTATATATCCCATCTGGGAAGTTCTTGTTCAATGCCAACTGATATTCCAGTTGTGGGACAAAAGGCGTGGTATACTTAGGTCTTTGCACACATTGTTTTAGTTTCTACGTAGGGAAAACTGAAAGGCCTTTAAGAAGGAGGATCTATGAACATTTATATGATGTTTCTAAAAAGAAAGAAACAAGTGCCTTTTATAAACATTTTAATCTTTGCCCTAAAATGCAGCTTAAATTTATTGTTTTGGAACAAGTGACACCAGATGCCAGAGGAGGGGACTGGGAAACCAGGTTGGAGTATAGAGAACTCTTATGGCAGCTTAGGTTGGATGCTGCGAAGCCCCCTGGCCTCAATGAGAATATTAATATCAGCAGATTGAGAATGGCCCGATTATAAGATTTTCATGCAAATGTATTTTATGAAGTGAGTTTATTATTTATTTTTTGTAAACTCATTTGTTTGTTTTTTATTTATTGAATTATGCAAGTTTGGGTACTAAGAATTGATTTTTAAATGCATATTTTATTACAGTTTTTTTATCATTTGATATTACTTGATTGGGTATTATTAGTTTTCAGATGCAGTAACAATATCTATTTATTTATTTGTTTAATTGTTTTTGAAATTGTATATCAGAACATATATATATATTTCACCAGTCTGATAGGTATTCGAAACAAACTAAGTTATAGTAATATAACTGTATCTTTAACAGGTTATTAATCATTAGTAGTTTTCAATTTTAATTTTGATTAATTAAGTTGATACCAATTAGGTTAATTAGTATATCAGGTGACTTGATTTTACCTATTTAATGATGGCATTGTATTTTGTTTTTTATCTTGAGAAAGCTCGGTATTAACCGAGCGAAAGCGCTTGATATATTCTGCTTTTGTGTTTCATCAATAAAGACTTTTTACCGCCTGTTGGTCCTAGTTTCCTCGCTGGTGGACGTTTTTTAACTCTCTCTCTCTCTCTCTCTCTCTCTCTCTCTCTCTCTCTCTCTCTTTCTCTCTCTGTCACTGTCTCTCTCTGTCTGTCTGTGTGTTTCTCTCTCTATCTCTGTCTCTCTCTCCCTCGCTCTCTCTCTCTCTCTCTTTCTCTCGGTCTCTCTCTCTCTCTCTCTCTCTCTCTCTCTCTCTCTCTCTCTCTCTCTCTCTCTCTCTGTCATTGTTTCTCTCTCTCTCTCTCTCTCTGTCTCTCTCTCTCTCTCTCTCTCTGTCTCCCTCTCTCCCTCGCTCTCTCTTTCTCTCTCTCTCTCTGTCTCTCTCTCTCTCCTTACAGTCCCTTAAACACATCCAAAGGTAAAAACAACTCTCTCTCTCTCTCTCTTCTTCCAGTCCCTTAAACACATCCAAAGGTCCAAAAAAAAAAAAAACTGAAGCCACTGCCTGCATACAAGAACACATAGAGCGGAACGCCATACAAACCAGTAAAAGCCGCTGCAAGTTCTACTTTTATCAACAGACTGTGAGCAGTGTAGGTCTATTATAATCTTCTTTCTGTGATACTCCTACTGATTCTTCTGCTGTGCACACTACTGGACCACCCCCCCCCTTTTATCCTCCCATTTACTGTAACAAATATATTCATTTTTCCAAAGCTTTGCAAGATATTTTATTTATCTTGTATATCACATTTCTTTTATATTCTTATATTTTATTATCCTGTTTATTGTAACAAATATATACAGTTTCCCAAAGCTTTACATTTATTTTATATTCTACTTCCCTGATACTCTACTAAATCTGCTTTTTAATTCCCACAGATAAAGAAACACCTTTAGGTACTGACCTGGGTAGGCTGGTTGATTGTTTTTCTCTTCTCACAGCTTTCTCCAAGTCCTGGTTCATAGTCCCCACCCCCTTTTCTTGTTTTTCTAAAATAACTGTAGTGTAAGTTTCCTAGCCCTGTCAAACCTGTTTTCTCCAAGCCTTGGTTCTTAGCCTCACCACCTTCTCTCTGTCTCCTAACATAGATTCATAGATTAGTACTAAGCTAACTGCCCTTGCGGGCCATTTTAAGCCTAGCCAATTATCCCTTGTGGGACTCAAACCCTGCACCTTGTGTTTGTAAGGCAAACATCTTAACCATTAGGCCACCCTCCCAACCCTAAAATACAGTAAAATTTTCATAGATTCATAGGTTCATAGATTAGTACTAGGCTAACTGCTCTTGCGAGCCATTTTAAGCCTAGACAATTATCCCTTGTGAGACTCAAACCCTGTACCTTGTGGTTGTAAGGCAAACACCTTAACCATTAGGCCACCCTAGCCCTGTCAATCCTGTCTATTCCCTCCCTCTTCCTCTTTAGAGTTTACTTATTCCTTCCCTGAGCTGTGGCGCCATCTTTAAATACTAAAATACTCTGCCTGACTATACTCTGTTTCTGTCTGTCCCATGGGCATCCCTCAGTAGTGTGCACTTACTGCATGTCCCTTTCTAAAACCCCCTGACTACACTCTGTCTCTATCTGTCCCACGGGCATCCCTCAGTAGTATGCACTTACTGCATGTCCCTTTCTAAACCCCCTGACTACACTCTGTTTCTGTGTGTCCCACGGGCATCCCTCGGTAGTGTGCACTTACTGCATGTCCCTTTCTAAACCCCCTGACTACACTCTGTTTCTGTGTGTCACACGGGCATCCCTCGGTAGTGTGCAATTACTGCATGTCCCTTTCTAAAAACCCCTGACTACACTCCGTTTCTGTCTGTCCAACGGGCATCCCTCGGTAGTGTGCAATTACTGCATGTCCCTTTCTAAAACTCCCTGACTACACTCTGTTTCTGTCTGTCCCACGGGCATCCCTGGGTAGTGTGCACTTACTGCATGTCCCTTTCTAAAACCCCCTGACTACACTCTGTTTCTGTCTGTCCCACGGGCATCCCTCGGTAGTGTGCACTTACTGCATGTCCCTTTCTAAAACCCCTGACTGCACTCTGTTTCTGTCTGTCCCACGGGCATCCCTCAGTAGTGTGCACTTACTGCATGTCCCTTTCTAAACCCCCTGACTACACTCTGTTTCTGTGTGTCCCATGGGCATCCCTCAGTAGTGTGCACTTACTGCATGTCCCTTTCTAAAACACATGGCATAACTACATTATTTTCGTACTTCTCAGTGAACTGCAGCTCCCGATTGGTGCATAAATAATAAAAACAAACAGAAAGGTAACATTCAAACCAAAACGATAGGCTGCCCTATTTCTGTAGTTGCTAACCCTCTCACTGATTGTTTTCTGTTTGGTAACTACTGCTCCTCCCGGAAGGTGTAACCCGCTCCATCCGCCCTTCGGGCTCACTCTACCCTGCCCCCAAATTCTACCCATCCCCACTACCTGTACTTTTATACATCCCCTGACTCCTCCCCACCCACCACATCTCCAATCACAACACACCTAAGCCAAACCCCCACCCACCTGCAGATCTACATCACTCCAAACATCCACCCCTCCTATAATGCTCTACGTAACATCTCTCCCTATAACCCCATTTGCCCTACTAATCTCTCTCTCTTCTCTTACCTATCTCACACTTTTTCCCAACCCTTGTCATAACTCTCACATACACTCCACTACATCTTACCATAAACCTCACTTCCCATCCTACTCATCCATCTCACATGAGCTTTATATCTCTAACCCAATCTATTTCTTCAAACCAAAGCTGCTTCCAACCCAACCCCCTTGTACTCCCCTCTTAAATGTGGTACCAGAAAATCACTACTCTCACACAACCTAAGCTACCCTTGCCCAACACACTGCCCCACTCTTCTATTCCACCACATCTTTCTCTCACTAGCCGGCGACATCCATCCCAACCTGGGACCCATCTCTAACATCAGTCTCACCAAACCCTCCACTCAACCCACAAACTCAAAGACCACTTGCCTTACAACAGTTAATGCACAAAGCCTAAAAAACAAAATCCCTAACCTCCATGCCTGGCTCTCCCATAACCACCCCGATATTACCACCTTTTCTGAAATCTGGCTGAAAACCTATATAAAAGATAGAAAAATCCTACCACCAGGTTTCCAAATCATTTGCAATGACAGAGAACACAAAAATGGAGGTGGAGTAGCAATAATGTACTCCACCTCCCATACTATAACTCCCTACTCCAATAAAATACCAACCTTTGCCAACATTGAAATTATAATAGATTTACTGAAAATAAACAACCACAAGTCCATATGTATTTCTGCCCTCTATATTCCCCCTGGTGATAATATCAAAACTCTTGAAAACATCCTGTCCTGGTTCTCCTCCAATATAAAAAATTAAACCCATATACTCGGTGATACAACATCAACTGGAATACTATTAATTCTGAAGCCCTATCCCACACAATCAACCTGTACAACTTCTCCCAAATAATACATTCTCCAACCAGACCAAATAAAGATGGTACCTCTGGTACTATCATTGATTGGATCCTAACAACTCACCCTAACCTTATCACCAAAAGCTGGAACATTACCTGATCCTCTCAGCGATCACCTACCAGCCTTCGTTGACTGTCTCCCATCTCCACTGAATAAACAACACCACTACATCCAAACCCGCAACCTCTCCTCTTTCAACCCTCTAACTCTCTGCAAATGCTTGAAGCATACTGACTGGTCCCCTCTAAAACCCTTTCTCTAGATGATGCCGTTTCCTACTTTAACCACTCATTCCTAACCCTTCTCAATCAGCAACCAACCTTGAACCAAATGCATCAAAACCAATCCCTGACCATGGTTATCAAAAGATATTAAACTAGCCTTGCACGAAAGGGACACAAAATGGAAACAATATCAAAAACATAAAAACCCTAACAAGCTCCTAGAGTATAAACAACTACGAAACTCCACAAAAAAAAACCTAATAATTAAAGATTGCAAAGCCCACTACTCCAAACTCCAGTCCTTGCACTTAACAAATCCCAATAAATTCCGGGATTCCATCTCATCCATGCTGCATCCTGGCAACAAAGAAAACCCCTGCCCAGATCTCATCCTCTCCAACCTTGAAACAGCCATCTAGTTCAACTCATTCTTCATAGACTGCATAGCTAAACTATCAGCCTCCTTCCAACCCCCCCTTCTCCACCACCCTCACCTGCCCCAACCACCACCCCAATCATCAACCTTCCGCCACATCCTTCTGCCTCAAGGCCATCCCAACAAGCACTATAAAAGACTTTTCCTCAAACTCAAACCCTGTCACAATGCACCCGACAACCTTCCACCCACCTTCCTCAAACAGTCTGCAGACAGCATTGCCTATGCCATCTCTATTCTTATAAATAGATCCATACAAGAATCATACGTCCATTTTATCTGGCACCATACTTACATTACCCCCTCCACAAAGGTGGCAAAAATACTGATACCACCAACTTCAGGCCTATTGCCATCTTTTCCCCTCTTTCTAAAATAATAGAGTAAACAATACAAGCACAACTCATGGCACATGTAACACTAAACAATCTCCTCTCCCCTACCCAACACGGCTTCCACCCTGGCCACAGCACCATGACTGCCTCTCTTTCCTTTCTTGAAACCATAAACCTCGAACACGACTCAGGCAAGTTCGTATCCACACTATTCCTAGATCTGTCAAAGGCATTTGACACCATCTCACACAACCTACTTATATCCCAACCTTCCACCCTACACCTCTCGCCTACCACCATTGCCTGGTTTTCCAGCTACTTGTCCAACGGAAAACTTCAACCTCCCCCTTCCGTCCCACACCCACAGGTGTACCATAAGGTTCTATTCTTGGCCCTTTTCTCTTCAACCTATTCATTAACAACTTTCACCAAACCATCCCAGACTCATCTATCATCCAATATGCAGATGACTCAACAATCATCTGCTCATCCTTCTCCCCCTCCGAGCTCCTAGAAAAAAGCCAACTAGCCTTCTCCAAAACAGAAACCTGGATGCAGTCTAACCATCTGGCACTAAATGCAAATAAAACCAAACTAATGTTTTTCCCCTACCAAAAACTCTACTGACAAATCCACATTCACCATACAGAGCCAAAACAATACTCTCCTTGAAATTGTTCCCAACACCAAGCTTCTTGGCATCATTATTGAAGAAGAATTAAAATGTGACACCCACATGCACTCCACAATCAAGAAAATCCACCAAAAGTTAGGTCTCCTCTACAGGCTCAACCACTTCCTAAGCCCCTATGCCCATCAAACTCTTGCATCCACCTTCCTACTACCCTCCCTTATGTGTGGTGCCCCTCTTTTCACCAATCTCCATCTTGGCCTTCCATCCAAACTTGATTCCTGCTATCACAAGATCTCCAAATTTGCAACCAATTCAAAAAACTCATCCCACCAGTGCCACTCCCTCCTCACCTTCAGCTGGCTTGAACTACAAAACCACATAAGTTACCTACATCTCACCATTGCCCACAAGCTCATCTTTAAACCTGCCAACTGCCCAGCTCTCGCTACTTCCTTAAAACCTTACATTCCCAACCGCTCACTCAGATCCAAAAACCAAAATCTCCTTCAGGTCCACAAACCTGCATGACCTCCTGACCATCTACTGCTGTCCCAGTCCTTAGCTAAACAGTGGAACTCTCTCCCCACACACCTACGCAACCTACCTAACCATACAAATTTAAAATCTCATCTACTGTCTCATCTTTCTTCCAAATGGGAATGCCCTTGCCACGCTCCAACTTAAACCCCTCTCCCCCTCATTCCATCTTGCACTGACTCATCCAACTACCTCTACTATTAATTCATCCCACCCAAACAATCCCTCCCCTACTAAAAACAAATTTTCTCTCCAATATCTATTTTACTATACTCTCCAATCTCAAATATACTATTACTCTCTCCATGCATAATATTTTCCTAACCTATTAATGGCTAGTAGCTATATATTTTGAAATGATAAATCTACAACTGGGTTTATAACAAAAATATTCACTTTATGTAAATGTTGAAATTTCTGTAATGAATTATGTCTTTTCATTTTTGTCACATTGTGACAAGTCAATTGCAAATATCATGGAGCTTATCTGTAAATGTTTAATTAGCTGTATGAACTATGTCCTTTTGTAACATGTGAAATGTAACTTGCAATTATTGTGGAGCTTTTCTCCCTGAGCCTCTACTGAAAATGGGCTCTTCTGGGCCCAGTGGACTTCCCCGGTCATCAAACGTAAATAAATAAATAAATAAAATAAAATACAATGGTTCACATAATAGGTTCATAGGTGTGTACTAGGCTAATGGCCCTGGAGCCTATATAAGCCTAGCCCAAGAAGATTCCCTGGCATCATGTCTCCCAAAGTTAGTTCCCAGTGCCCCTGTCAAGCAAGGCCACTGAAGTGATCCCTGGGATGAACTTCCTATTGCCCATCCACTCGTCAAGATTTCTCTTAAAGTGGGCCAGTGAAGTGCTCTGCTTGATGTGAATGAGAAGTTTGTTCCAGAGTATGGGAAGTCCCTGGGTTAGGAACCTGTCCCTCCAGCATGTTCTGTTTATTGTGGTAATGAGGTTTAGGTCCCTGGAGCATGTGGCATGGAGGAATTGGGATTTCATTAGGTGTAGCATATCTAGCAGCTCTGGGTCAGACATGGCTTTGTAGGTCAAGCAGAGATCACCTCTAAGTAGGCGATAAGAGACAGACTATAGCTGGAGTTTTTTTGAGTCTGTCCATATAGGGCATGTGTCTAAAGCCTAAGATCCTCTTAGTGAGGTATTTGTGTGGCCTTTCCAGTTGTTTTAGGTATCTAGTGAGGTACATACCAAATGGGGCATTGTATTCTATAATAGGTCTAATGAGGGACGAGTAGAGAGGGATTATGACCTCTTTTTTCCTGGATGAGAAACCTTTTGTAATGAGATGTGCCATATAAAAGGACTTTCTGACTAGAGTGGCAATGTGGTTATCAAAGGAGAGGTTGCTGTCAACCTGTGACCCCAGATCTCTTATCACACCTTTGGTGTTTAGTGGACTACCACCTATGTGGTAGTCTGTGGGCATTTACTTTTTGGCATTGAGCCTAAGACCATGGTTCTGGCACCAGTCAGTGATGTTAGTGAGGCCTTTTTGTAGAATGTTTACATCAGTTGGAGAATCAGTAATGGCTTCCAGTTTGCAATCATCTGTGAACTTGGTCAGCCAGAGTCCCTTTGTGTTGGCTTGAACTTCAGAAAAGTAGATGCCAAACAGGAGAGGACCTAGGAAGAATCCTGAGGGACACCACTTGTAACTGGTCAGTAGTCAGATTTGGAGTCCGCTACTTTCACAGTGTGGGCTCTATCAGTGAGCCAGTTGGCAACCCATCTTATGACATAGGGATTTATGCCTAGTTTAGGGAGTCTATCTATGATTCCTGAGTGAGGGATGGTGTTGAAGGCCTTGGCAAGATCTAAGTAGCCTGTGTGAACTACCTTGCCCTCATCCACAGCTCTGGTGATAGACTACAAGAAGTCTATCAGGTTGATCATGCATGATCTACCTTTCACAAACCCAAACTGCATGGGGTCCAGAGTTTGGAGATTCCCTATGTCCTTATATATAAGGTCCATGATGATGCGCTCCATAGCCTTACATACTAGACTCATCAGGCTAATGGGGTGGTAATTCCCAGGGTCTGTAGTCACTCCCCCTTTATGGAGTGGGATGACCATAGCAGTGCGCCATTCAGTAGGAACAATGCCTGAAATGAGGCTGTGATTGAACAGGGTACTCAGGTGTGGTGCCAGTTCACTTTGTAATTCATGTAAAACACAGCCAGGGATATCATCAGGTCCCATGGAAGCAGTATTCTTGGTTTTGAACAGTGCAGTTTTTACCTGTGTAGCTGTGATAATAGGGACTTGGCATTCCTCAGGTATTGTGATAGGCCCTTTAGGGGGTGAAAGGGGGGTAAAGTTTGCACTGAACCTGTCAGCCATTATGTTGGCAATATTAGTTGGTTCTGTATATGTATTGCCATTGTGCTGTAACTCAGAGCAGATCTGAGTATTGCCATGTAGATTCTTGACATAACTATAGAATGCCTTATAGTTGTCTTTAGAATCTGCAGCAGTTTTCTTTTTGTAGCTAGCTTTAGAGGATTTGATGATGGATCTCAGTTTTTTGCTGAGGCTAAGAAGGGAGTTTTCCCAGTTTGGGGAATTCACCCTTTTCTGCAACAGTTTTATTCCTATCTAAAGATAGTATACTTTAAATTATCTAGCAAATTACATAGATACACTAAGTAATCAAAGGAGGTATATGACATATTTACATTAGACATAAGTAGTCAAAAATTAAAAAAAAAATCTAGCAGTGCAGTCTCTGTATTTGTAGACTTAATTAAAAGTGGGTGAGGGACTCATAAAGAGTTTATATTTCCATTTGTCTCCATTTGCCCTCTGTACAACTTTGCGCAAGTCATGTAACCATATAGTGCTCTCAGACTGAGTTTAAAAAGTCAATTTGGATCAGTGCTCTACCCAGGATAACACATATAATTAAACAAATAAATAAATTAATGTTTCATTAAATGATGCGGTGGTGGTGCTGTAGTAGCGTTATCGCCTCACAGTAAGACTTTGTCCTGTTCAATTCTCAGCTAGAACGTCTTCTGTGGGGAAACATGCGTGAATAGGCGTACCTTCGTTGAAGGTTGTGCGTCAGGGCCAGCCACATGGCACGTAAAAATCTACTGCCAGTCATTAGCGGACTGTAGTTCCGCTGTGACGACCCCTAACCGGGAAAAGCCGAAAGACACATCAACGTTTCATTAAATGCCATTTAATACTCTAAGCTTTTGTTTAGCTGTTCTTGCCTTTATATCACCACTAGATGGCACTAGAGTCAGACAGAATGCTGGGGTGCATGTTTGACTACAAATGCACATAGTGAAGCAAAGTTAATGTAATGTTTTTAGCTTTTCTAAAGGATGGGTAAGAGCTTATTTATCTGAGATGATCTCTCATATCCTGTGCCATTAATCTGTTGGTGCACATACTTCTGAAATAAGCAGCAGATACATGACACATTTTTTTTGTTTCCTATACAGGACGATTACAGGTACAATATTACTTTGTGCTGGGGGTGAGACATACCAGGTGTTTAACTGTGTTTATTATGTTATATATTTATATAGGCACCTTCTATGTGACAGAAAAGGCAACTGTCAGTAAACATGACACAAGTTAATGTAATGCTCTCCTAAAAATAGCAACAGCATTTTATGATAAAGGAGTCATAGTTCTTTCTGTGAAGGATGTCATAATATTAATATTATAGTTTTAGTCTCAGGATGTAGAACTGCAGTTATTTTCATTACAGTGAGATAGTTTGCAAAGCTCCATGACAGTCACTTTAAAATAAGTATGGGCATTTGACTTTTAGTCACACTGGGCAAATATATATCCAGAAAATGTTTTTAGGGACCTTGGAATATGGGTTTATAGTTTCCTGTACTTTCATCATCAAATGACAACAGTTGTGAGGAAATCCTTCTGCTTGACATATCTAATTGCTAAAGGAATATTACAAAGATTTAAAGAGGTCACTGTTCCATTATATTCAGCATTGATCAGGCAATTACTGAGTACACCCCCCCCCCCCCTTTGGGATGTACCTCACTAAACATTCCAATTAACTAGAAAAACACAGAGGTTACTAACTAAGATGATTACTAGACCAAAAACCCTTGGCAAGAAAAAAAACGGGGAAGCAGTGTCCCTTTATTCAGTATCATTTAAACTCCTGAGGAAAGCTCTACGCCTTACCTTTCATGCCATTAGAGATGCAGTTGTCCTGGTTCTCTTTCATCTCCTCAAATCATACATCTTCACCAGCAGATAAAAAAAATGATGGGAGATAGGTTCATCACACAATACCTCCCTTACCTCTGATCTATGCCTGGCTTACAAGACATCAGCAAACCCCACACTTATGAATCTCCTGCACATTTGTAAGTCAAAGAGTACCAGAAATACAAGAGACAGATATGTGTCCCAGAGCTGCCCCTCGTATGGAACAAGCTTCCCATCCATGTGAAGCTGAGATCATCTATTACCCCATTTAAGCACAACCTAGACAAGTGGATGGGCACCCACATCCTTTATGGATAGAGGTAGCTTATACATGCCTGGCTCTCAATGTCCTATTTGGATACAGGGCATCATTATTCTTACGGGAAACCCTGGCTAGGCTTAGAAAGGCCCCTCGGGTCATTAGCCTAGTAACAATCTATGAATCTATGAATGCACAAACAAATGGATGGAGCAAGCGCAAGTGCACAGAGCATTAGGAGAAGCTAAATCATTTAATAACTATACACTTTTCAGCAGATTAAACTAAAGTTAATTATATTAGTGCCCATAAATCAAGCAAAGTACCAGGATTGCATCTAAGAATGCATCATAGCATAGGCACAATGTGAAGATATCTAGCATCATGCAATGGATGGCAAGAATGCATAAAAGGAAAGACATCATAGCAGGCAGTGCCCATCACAACATAGCAAACAGGCTACTGTGCTCCTGTAAAGAGGAGGAGGAAACCCCACAACTGGTAAAAAATCTTTGGGTATAGTAAGCTAAGCATCTTGGTCGGCAACTAACACAATCCACAGTATATACGTCTAGGAGACTGACAAATATATCTCTGAAGGCAGACAGGAATAATAACAATAGGCACCATGTGTACTGACAGAACAAAATAAACACATGATGCACCATACAAAATATATCAAATTCTGAGTCTGCTAGGATAGAACAGTCAACAAAGTGCAATTTTTTGCAAATGCTGTGGTATATCTTACCTCAACTGTGTGTGTTGCTGAACAGAACTGTAGGCATCCCAAGATGTAAGATCCATGGAGTGCTACAGAGTCAGGTATTATGTAGGTCTTATGCACTGGTCAGTATCCTCAATGTCTTACTAGACAGGATGCAACAACTAAGGATAACCGTCAACTAGGTGTATTTTACAAATAGCAGTATTAAAAGGGGATAGCTAGAGAAAGGGAAGCCATGGGTGAAGCATGGGCCACACAGTGTTATTGACAAAAGTGCATTACATAACATTCTGATTGTGTAAACACATGGGAACTACATCAAATTAAAATTAGGAAAAAAATAATTCAGTCTATTCAAATGTATGTATTTCTAGATGTCAATATGACAGCCAAGGCACAATCTAGAGTCACATGTCTAAGCAATGTAAGAACACACAAAGTGAGAAATTCATCCACGGAGAATTCTCTACTTATTAAGTAAATGCATGTCTTGCATATGTCCTATCTCGTCTAAAACATCAAGTATTAAATAGATCCACTGGTAACTGCGGTATTTATATACATAAACATCAATGTCAAAAGTTGTATCAGACAAGGTCAAAGTGCTAAAAGATGAATAGGCATGTTACATAGGTCAGTGGCAAACCACCTGTGGAAAGAGCATTTGGTGGATATTTGAAATTTTGACAGTGACTCATAAAATTAAGCTCATTAATATGTTTTATATCTTACAGTTTTCATATGGAAAGCACTTACATGGACTATTCTACACAATGTAACCAACGTAACCTTTAAATGTTTATCAGGGCCAACGCATCCTTTAGTAAATAAAGACACTTCCTTACACATTGCATTTGTAGTTTTTAGTATAGAAAGTACTAACAAGCTAACAATGTAGAATATAATTATGAAACCTGAATTCAGATGAGAGTTGTTGTTGTTTCTTTCGGCTTTTCCTGGTTAGGGGTCGCCACAGCGGAACTCCGGTCCGCTAATGATTGGCAGTAGATTTTTACGTACAGAGTTGCCAGTTCTGACGCACAACCTTCAAAGAAGGTACGCCCATTCACGCATGTCTCCACACAGAAGACGCTCTAGCTGAGCATTGAACAGGACATATTACTGTGAGGCAACAACACTACCGCAGCACCACCACCGCAGTTGAATTCAGATGAGAGTGAACTGCATTAATACTGCATCCAGGTCATTTAGTTTTTTTATGCGGATTATGATAACCAGGTAATCGGCCAAAATATTCACTGCCTTCATCTCCTCATACACAGCAGTTTTTCTCTGCCTACTGATATGTTTACAAATGTCCCATGTATTCAAATCTAAAAGAGAGCTGTGTTAATAAAGTATTCATTTCTCATGGGTATAATTACAAATACTTTTATTGTGCATCTCACAGTATTGAGGATATACTTAAAAATCTGCATGTCTTTAAGGTTCATAGGTTCGTAGATATATACTAGGCTAATGCCTACTAGGGCCCTTATAAGCCTAGCTTTGTAACCCAAATATGACCCACAAAGTTTATTTATATGGGGATGATTTACTGACTGCCTCTGTCCATCAGAGACATAGGTTACAGACCAGGGGTGAATTTCTAATTGCCCATCCATGCTCCAAGTTGCACTTCAGCAGGGATAGGGAGAAACTCTATTTCACACGGATGGGGAGCCGGATCCAGTGACTGGGAATTCTCTGGGAAACATATCTGTGTCTCCAGCATGTCCTATTTATGTCACAAGCAACATTTACGTCTTTTAATCTAGTAGTTCTGATGCTGTTTTTTTTTGTGTGTGGATGTGTAAAAGGTTCATCAAAATAGGGTCCAGAAATGCCTTGCATGCTAGGCAAAGATCACCTCTCAGAAGTCTGTATGATACCGAGTAAAGAGACAGGACTTTGAGGCGATCGGCATAGGACTTTGTGTTTACGCCATGTATTCTTTTTGTAAGGAACCTTTGTGAAAGTTCCAGATGCTGCATGTGTCTGGTGAGGATTATACCAAAAGGGGGCATTATACTGTATGATGAGTCTGATGAGGGACAAATACAGTGGTATGATGACCTCTCTGGACCAAGATGCCATGCCTTTGCTTATAAACTGAGCAATATAGAAGGATTTTCTTACTGCCTTGGACACATGCTGTTTGAAGGCTAGGTTACTATCTACAGGACTTTCCAGATCACTGACTAGTGAATCAACGTTTAGGGGTGTTTTACTGATGACAT
Organism: Protopterus annectens; assembly: GCF_019279795.1. Classification (NCBI taxonomy): domain Eukaryota; kingdom Metazoa; phylum Chordata; order Ceratodontiformes; family Protopteridae; genus Protopterus; species Protopterus annectens. Next base: position 6,822,754 of record NC_056741.1, read on the forward strand.
AGTTACTTGGGGCGGCTGACTTCCCCTATGATAATATAATGCATTTCTTGGTATTGAGTTTTAAGCCATGGCTTTGACACCAAGAGTTTGTCTGTTAGACCTTCCTAAAGCTTGTTCTCATCTTTTCAATGACTGTTCCCAGTTTGCAATCATCTACAAACTTGTTAGCCAGAGGCCTTTGACATTGCCTTTGACATCCAATAAGTAGATGCCAAAGAGGAGTGAACCTAGCACACAGCTCTGGGGAGCTCCAGTTGTGACTGGTCTCTTTATGGAGGTGGTCTTACCATTTCTAACCTCCTGGGTCCTATCAGTGATATCCAGCATATTATAAAGGTGTTTATATCCAGTTCCATAAGTTTGCTGAAAATGCCCAAGTTGGGTATTGTATCAAGTGTTTTAGCCAAATCTAGGTAAGTAGTATGCATCATTTTCCCTCATCCATTGGCTTAGTAATCTTTTCAAAGAAGTCCACCACATTCAGTAATTATGACCAACCTTTGACAAAGCCAAACTGGGTTGGATGAAGTGTATGGAGGTCTCCTATGGCCTTGCTGATAATTTCCATGATAATTTTTTTCATGGCTTTGCAAATAGAACTAATCAGACTAATGGGCCTGTAGTTTCCAGGATCTATTGAAGGTCCTCCCTTATGAAGTAGAATGACCATTGCAGTCTTCCATTCATGAGGCACAAAGCCAGTTTTAAGACTATAGTTAAATAATGATTCCAGAGGTTTTGATAAGTTGTGTGTTTAGACTGTTCAGGAGACATCCTTGGAGATATTTATAGAAATATATTTATGCAGATATGAATATTGTATTAACAATCAAGTGCACACAAACACACACACACACACACACATATATATATATATATATATATATATATATGTGTGTGTGTGTGTGTGTATGTGTGTGTGTGTGTGTGGGATATATCTATCTATATATAGATATATATATATATATATATATATAGATATGTATGTGTGTGTGTGGGTCCCCTTCAGATGATTGAACTTTTAAAAGTTCGACTTTCACATGGCCGAGACCATATGATCGAACTTTCAAAAGCTAGACCGATCTGAATGGAGATCTCCATACAGTGCGGAACAGGAAGATTTTCCATTACCACAATGTAGTGCAATCTCGTAGTTGGTATATTTAAGTAGCAGGGGGTGTGGGGGGTGCAGGGGTTCTTGCCCCCCGCTAAACAGAGTTAGTGGGGTTTTTTTGTGTGTTTTGGTGTTTACTTTACATAGTCGATGTTTCAAATGTTCGATCATATGGTCTCAGATATATGAAAGTCGAACATTTGAGCTGTCAATCATGTAAAGTAGACCCATAGATATATATATATATATATATATATATATATATATATCCAGATCAGTAGAATGCAAACATCAAGTATCAGTGACAGCTTTTGCAGTATTATGAAAACTTTCATCTAATACCATGGAGTACCATAATAACACCTTCTGGTTCAAGTTACTATTATAATTATTAATATATGACATATAGTAATAATATTTCTGGAAAGTATCCTATGTTGTCTCTGGTATCAAGTACTGCACTTGTCTGAGGAGAAAAAACTGACCTCAAGGGTGACTAAGCATGTGAAATGCCGTTCTGCAATGCATTCCAGAGGATAATGAACAAGATATTTATAGAAATATTATTTATTCACATTTTTATGAATAAACAAGAATAAATATCCACAAATAGGTAGGCAGACAGCAAGTATTGGTGACAACTTTTGTAACATTACGTAAACTTTCATTTGGTATCAAAAAGTACCATATATACTTTACTTATGTCAAATTATTAACAGAACTATTAATATGGAACAGAATCATAATATGGAATATAATAAACCACGCTTTCCTGCTTAGTAACCACTGTACTTGGGTCAGTAGACATTCCTCATCTGTGTGCTAAGCGATCCAGTAAAATGTTGGCTGTGCTATTATGTGGATGTTTCTTGAAATATTTATACAAAATATGGAAATGTGCATATCATTTTTATTGCTAAACAATCATAAATATCTGCAAAGTGTTGGTAGGTAAACACCAGGTAGCAGCAGATGTTGCCAGCATTATGTAAGCTTTTATTTGATCCCATGATGTACCACATAAACTCTTTGAAGATGAAAGTATTAATACAACTATTAATTTCACATATATTCACAATTCTGAATTAAAACAAATCACAGTTCTCACTTACTGACCATCCAGTTTCTACCTCAAGATAGCTAGACTTCAAAGTTTCAGTAAAGTGTTCAACTAACCTATGAAAAAGAAAGTTTACTTTCTCCTGGAGAAAAAAATCACCAAAACTAATCCACAATGAATATAAGACCTTGAACCCATCAACGGAACAGAGTGAACACTTTTATTCACTTGTGTAAAACAATAAAGTAAGCACTTTTATTCACTCGTATAAAACAATAAAGTAAACACTTTTATTCACTCATATAAAACAATAAAGTAAGTAGTTCTGTCTTCCAAATCACCCTGGATACATAAAATACTTCATCAGACTTGATCTTTATTACTTTGACTAATGCTTTAAATACATTTGTTGTTATTCACATGGCATTGTCATGTGACTCCACATACATCTTTTGTTTTTTCTTAAACACACATTCATAATTAATACTAGTATTTAATCCTTTGCCCCCACATGTATCAAGTAAAATGTGCCATTTATGCTCCTTATAATTCAAATTATCCTCTTTACAACCACTATTTCATAAATGGGCACATGATCAAAAACACCAAATAAAAAAAACCTTAAAACCTCTGCATTTCTCAGAATACATAAAAATTAACATTGAGACTATTTTCCATTTTAATAGCCCTCAACTGCTCAAAAATTCTATTCTTTATTTTCCCAGTGTTTTTTCCAACACTGTCACAAGTTATACATGCCCCGTCATAAACTATGGTGTCTGATTCACAAGTATACCTTCCCCATGGCTTATATAACTTCATTGTGTTGGGGCAATAAATGGTTGATCCATCTATGACATATCTGCATGCCTTGCAACTGAAACATTTGTACATTTGTAAGTCCCATCAGAATTTGTTCCCCTTTTACAATTTGTTACATTACTGCTTGACCACTTTCCAAAACACTTTTAATATTATTGGCTCATTTCTTTACACAACACAGGAAAACATTTCTTGGTTCACACTAAGAATTTTGCAATAGTCATTAATAATATTTTTTATGAACTTATAGACCAGCGGTGGTGGTGCTGCAGTATCGTTGTCACCTCACAGTAAGATGCTATCCGGTTCGATTCTAAGCTAGAGCGTTTTCTACATGGAGACATGCGTGAATGGGCGTACCTTCATTGAAGGTTGTGCATCAGGCCTGGCAAGCCGGTATGTAAAAATCAACTGCCAATCATTAGTGGACCGGAGTTCCGCTGTGGTGACCCCTAACCGGGAAAAGCCAAAAGACGCAAACATAGTCAGTAAAATATGTTAAGACCATGCTGATATGCCATTTATTCCTTTTTGATATTCTATCACCTGCTTTTTCTCTTTCAACTAATGCTTCATCCAGATACCCTCTCTTCTTAAAACTTTCTTTAAATTTTTCTATGATGTTTACTTTTGCAAGCTCCTTCATCCTCAGTTCTTTGAATATATACTCCAAATACTTGAACAATTTGTTTCTGATGTATTTTAGGTGCATACTATTGTAATGTAACAGGAAATTGCACCCAGCGTTTTGAAGCTAACCTGTTACTACTGCTTTTATAAACCCACATGTCTAAATAATTTATGCATTCTGAATCTATAAGACACTTGTAATCCAAAAAGCCTTTAAATATTTTAAAATATTTAAAACTGCTTTTTGGTACCATTCCACACTAAAAATAATTTCGTCAATAAAGCAGGTGTAGAAAATAATTTTTTTAAGTATTCACTTTTGTATACAATTTTTTTCCCCAATACCCCATTACTAAATTGGCATAATTGGTAGCCAACCTTACTCCATAGCCAACCCTCTAGTCTGTTGGTAAAACTTACTATTAAGCAAAATAATTGTGCTTCAAAACACAGTCAGTGCATTCCCCAATCAACTTCATTTTATCCACCATCCACTCTTGATCCCTTAACAACATGTTGCTAATTCATTCACCCCCCCCATATCATGACGAGTTACTGTATATAATGATTTTATGCCCACTGTCACCAGTAAATCATTTCCATTCAAAACAACTTTCTTTAATATCAAAATGATCAATAAAAAACACAACCAAAAATAAAAACAAATACTGGAAACGACCAGCTTACTACTACTCATTTATTAAGTCCAATTTAAAAAGTTAAAATATAGACTGAGTGCTTTCATCTTAACCTCACATAGACTTCATCAGAGTGGAATGCTGCCATAGAATAAGACCTTAAATAATAAAGTAGCAACCAGTCAGTTACATATCCTGGATGATGTAACCAGATACATTAAAGTGCCAACACCTACAATATTCAAACACAAGATATGGACAGCGCAGTGGTGCAGTGGTTTGCATTGTTGCCTCACGGCAAGAGATTCGCCGGTTCAGTTCTTGGCTGGGGTGTCTTCTGTACAGAGTATGCATGTCCTCCCTGTGTTCGTGTGGGTTTCCTCTGAGTGTTCCTTTTTCTTCCCATGTTGCAAAGACATGCATCTGGAGTGTTTCTCCCTGGCCTCCGCTGAAAATTGGCCCATTCCAAGTCAGACTTTCCCAGTAAACAAATGTTAAATAAAAATATAAAAAGATGCATTGAATGTAAAATATAAATATGTGATGGTATTTAAAATATAAATGAATACTTACAAGTCATGTTAAAACACATAATAAAATAACACATTTTTGCTCACACGAGGCTGCCCCTCGTTTTTAAAACACAAGACAAGGATAAAACATAATTAATACCAGTAACAACCAAAGCATTCAGCCTCAGTTGCCAGATTTTCTTTGTATTCAAAAAGTATATACAGGTCACCATTAAAATTTCCAAAAACTTGGCAAATCACAAAAAAATAAATACTTCTTAAAATTAGGGCACCCACTACTATGCCTGTATAAAGCATTAGTGGACTTATTTTTCCTAATATCATAAACTGTTCTCGAATCCTTTCACTTAGTTTCCTGTTCATCTTCCCCACATAAAAAGCATTGCATGAACTACAAATAGAGAGGTAAACAATATGGCTTGTATTACAATCACACTTCACAAGACAGGGGATAGTTCTTGCAAAAGTAGTAACTGCAACATAGGTTCTTTCATGTATAAACCTACATACTTTGCAGAACCCGCATTTACTCATAATACCCGGCTTTAAGGTAGATTTCAAATTACCTGTGTCAGTTTCCAAAAGAGACTTAATATTTTTTTCTTTACTGTAAAATACAACAGGGTCTGTTCTCAAAAGCCTTTCTGGGGTTAAAATTCCAGTGATGTGATTGCTCATTAAACTAAGGTTTCAGTGTTGTTGTCTCAGTTAGGTAAAATTCAATTGAATGGCATTTTAGTCTACTCAAGTAGACTCCTGTGTATGTATACATATATATATATATATATATATATATATATATATATATATATATATATATATATATATATATATATATATATGTGTGTGTGTGTGTGTGTGTGTGTGTGTGTGTGTCTGTGTGTGTGTAAAAGCAGATGTGCACACACATACAGACACACACAAAACAGGCCCTTTATATTTAACACAAATACATTTTTATTTAGAAAGATAGAAAACTATATACACACATCTATCTCTCTATATCTACATAGATAGATATGCAATTACACATACACTTTTATATGTAACTACACACCTGTCTTTCTCTTGGTCTACATATATGTAGCTACAAGCAGACAAACCTTTTTTATTTTATATTATTTATTTTTTATTTATGCTTAGGTCAAATGCAAAGCTATGGCAGATTTTTAAATATTAGATATTTAAAAACTGATAGCACAACAGGTTTTGCATTAGCAGGTGTCATCTGAAAGATATGACTTCAGAAACTCAGATGGCTTAATTTAAATGTGTAATCTTAAATGATTTGTCAAAAAATGCACATTTTGCAGAAAACAGAGTAAAGGTATAAGACAAAACCAAGAACATTTGACAGGTTTCACACACACACACACACACACACACACACACACACACACACACACACACACACACACACACACACACACACACATAAAAATAAAAATAAAATAATTTAAAAAAGCTGTCAACATCTTGCTTAGGAATCAGGTAGTAATTTTAGATAACATAATTTAAAAGTTCCTATCATAACAAGGTTAACAAGTCTTGTATTATCAAGTTACCTGATGGATACAAATTCAGAAGCTCAAGTGACTGCTATTACTTATAGAATACAATCTTCAACAAATTGCCAGAAAAAAACAGACAATTTAGGACAAACAGAGCAAACATAGATAAACATGGACATTTAGCAAATCAAAGACAGTTGACAGGTATCTTTCATTCATTTATACATACACACACTAGCCACAGAACCACTGTTTTGCAGAGATGGTAATACCTTCTTACTATTTAGAATATGTCTGAATGCTCTATACCATCAAATGCACCCCTAATCCAAACTATGAGTGAAAAAATTATCCCTGCACGCCTAGCATTAATAAACAGAAATAGCAAATTACACGGCATGTGGTAAGGAAATCTTAAACGCAAACTAAAAACTACAGAGTGACTGAAGTCAGTTCCATCCAGAGCTGATGTAATGCCAGGTTATCTGATCTGATGGTCTATTCATGAAGTCAGGAATCTGTCATTCTTTAGCCTGAATGGCTAGAAACAGCCTGTAAGAAATCAAGGAAGGACTCTTCTGAAGAAAGAAAATATTAAAACCAACAGGAAATATTTTACCAAATGAAGGCTGTGCTATAGATACCCACTCAAATAACTTACTTCTACACTAGAGGTATGCATTTTAACTCGCTGAGAGATCAACCAGATGCTTAGATTCAAAGGAAATACAAAATGTATTTTACTTTTCTTTTCAAGGAACACCTGTTTCATTTATACAAAGTCAAAGACAAAGAATCCTGCAAGATAGTGATCATGATTCTGGCTCTTTAAATGATAAAAGAAGGAAGATACTTCAGGTTTTTTGTCATGTAAGAGCGATTGATGGGCTCTTGTTTCGACTGCTATTGCTGTAGGCATGTGTAGGACAAATGCAAGAATGGTGCTACAGGCTTGAAAGAGGTGAGGGGTAAGGAGCTCATTAGCATTTTCATCATCGCCCCCTTTTTTTTACTTTAACATGGGGTCAGAGTGTCTCATCATCTATTGCCACGTTTCGCAATTCAAAGCATCCCTCCCACTTTCTTTGCCAGTCCGGCCTACTCATCACAGGTCTTCTTTTATACAATCCTTCCATCTCTTGGCTAGGTACCCTTGCCTCCTTTTACCTGTTTCTTGTCTTTCCCAACTTTGCTTTAACAAGTCATCTTTTGCTTTCTTGCACACATAACCAAACCACATCAATCTATTCTATGTAGTACTGTGTGCAATTGGCGATACTTCGGCTTCTGGTCTTCTGTCATCATTTCTGCATTCATCAGCTTTGTATATTTGTCCCCTCTGTACTGCTTGCAGATGTAGTCCATCACCAGTAAAAATACAAGCAGGCTGAGAGCAGAACCCTGGTGCACAGGCATTTCCAGTGGAAGCTGCTCTGTAAGTCTGAACACTTTGTACTTTTGCCATTGGGTCCTTGAACAGAGCCTGTACTTGTACTCCCGCTGTTTGCAGGACTTCATACCATTACAGAACTACACAGAGCAGCTTTCTTAGGGAAGATGCAGTGTTAGAGTAGCTAAGGTCTTAGCCTCACAGACAAAGTCCAGGGTTCAATCTTGACCTGTGGCCGCTATCTCTGTGGAGTTTACAGGTTCTCCCTGTGACTGTATTCCTCCCACGCCCCAAAAATAATTTGGGTGTGTCTACTCTTATGATAAAAAGGTACTGATGGAACATAAGAGATATGCAACAGTTGGGGGTTGGCATAATTGTTAAGGTGTTTACCTCACAGGCGTAAAGTACAGAGTTTGATTTTCACCTTTGAAAGCATGGCTAGGCTTAAAAAAGTCCCACGGGGTCATTCGCCTATTAATCACCTATAAACAGAGTGCACCAAAAATGATTGGAGTCATGGGCAACAGCAGAAGCTCTAGGATGTACCTGCTTGAGTAGAGTCGTGTGTACTAACAACTTTAGACATCATCTATGATGTAAAGTAGCCTCCAAACAGGACAATACATATGGCATGCTGCTTCAGGGCTAAAAACTTAGCAGTGCACAGATCCTCTCTAGGTGATATAGTCCCAGGAATGTTCTATACCAATTATATTAACTTTTATTTTTAATCTACACTGTGCATGCTACAGCTTTGGTCTTTTACCACAATTACAGTGAGTTCTATTTACTGACCTGCTTATACATAACAAACACCACCTGTACAAGTAATTTGGTGGCTCCTACGATGTGTTACAGAGCATCTGGAATCTGTGGCAAGAAGAGATATACCACTCACTGTTTTACCAGCTTGTGCTCTGTGGACTAAGACTGTTATTCAAAACTCTGTACTTATGAGGGCTGCTTACAGGTAATTATTGTGGAACATTTCTTAATGGGTTTTGGCAGGCCCAAACTCATAGTGGTTTTACAGCTTTCAGATGAAAGAGGAAACATTGCAAAAATGTGGGCATATTATTCACATTTACTTTCAATTTCTAGGGTTGCACAGACTTTCATTTTTATTTGTAAAACGTGGCCATATGTGAAATAATATACAAAGTGTTGTTTGATTGACTACAAATACATAATATGTCAAAAAAGGAAATAGCAAGGTTCTGCAAATAGATAAAAGCTGCAAGACGGTAGGAAATGTGGAAACATTTGTGCCATAACAGAGACTTGGTTCAAGGCAGCAGAAAGCACCCCTGCACTACCAGGCTATAACTCATCCCACACCTTTTGGCCCCAGAACTTGTACCCAAGCTCCAAAGGCGGTGGTGTTTCCATATTCATAAAGGATGCATACACCTCCAGACTATTAGCCCAACATAACTCATCTGAGATACTTCAGGTGCAGCTAACATTGGGTAAGACAGCAATTCAGGTCGTATCCTGCTATAGGTCCCCAACCATTTCCCAAGACTCACATTCCATGTTCCTAAGCACCCTGGAGAATATTAGGGTCCAACCTAACACTCTCATACTGGGCGACTTCAACTACCCCTCCATTAACTGGGAAAACTACTCATGTACCAATACACTTCCCCAACACTTCCTGGAATTCATTAATTCCAATGGCCTGGACCAGCTCATTCTTATTCCTACTAGAGGTAGCAACATCCTTGACCTGGTCATTACTAACATGGGTGACCATTGCTCTACACCAATAGTCAACTCCTCCCTGGTTAGATCCAACCACAAATTAATCACCTTGGAAATACACATCCTCCACCCACCCAACCCTCGCAAAGGTAACCACCATGAAAAACTTCTCCAAAGCTAACTTTGGGCTCCTAAAAACAGAGGTGGCTAACTTCACAGCACCCATGCAAATGGAGATCAGTTGCACGACTGCTGAATCATACACCAATGCACTGTACGAACACGTACACAAATGCATGGATCTTGCCATACCCAATAGTACCAAGACTCTCTCCTCCAAAAAAGGAAGCCAATTTGGTGGTCCTCTGCCATAAACAAACTCTTCAACAGAAGGAAGAAACTGATGTGGAAAGGTGAAGTCCCAAGACTGTAAAAACTCCCTTATCAGCCTCAACAAAAAGTTGAGATCCCTCATCAAATCCTCTAAAGCTAGCTATGAAAACAGAATTGCAGCAGATAGTAAAGAAAACCACAAGGCCTTCTATAGTTATGCAAAGAATCTCCACGGCAATACCCAGATGTGATCTGAGCTACTGCACAATGATACCTCTTATACTGAGCCAACAGATCTAGCCAATATACTGGCCAACAGATTCATTGCCAACTTTACCCCTCTACTCCCCAAAAGGACCAATAACAATACCAGTAGTTTGCCAGGCACCCAGTATTACTGCTGCACAGGTTAAAACAGCACTGTCCAAGGCCAAGAATACAGCTTCTATGGGACCTGACAATATCCCTGGCTGTGTTCTGCACGAACTACAGAGAGAAATGGCACTTCACCTGTGTGCCCTGTTCAGTCACAGCCTCACCTCAGGCTTTGTCCCTACCAAATGGCACAGTGCTAGTCATCCATCTCTACAAAGGAGGAGTGACTACAGACCCTGAGAACTATCGCCCCATTAGCCTGATGAGTGTGATATGAAAAGCTATGGAACACATCATCATAAACCTAATAAACAAGGATATAGGGAATCTCCAAACTCTGGATCCCACACAGTTTGGTTTTGTGAAGGGTAGATCATTCCTGCTCAACTTGGTCTACTTCTTTGAGTCAGTCACCAAAACTGTGGATGAAGGCAAGGTGATACATACAGCCTACCTTGATCTGGCCAAGGCCTTTGATACCATTCCCCACTCAGGAATCATAGAAAAATTCACTAAGCTAGGCATCAACCCCTATATCACTAGGTGGGTTGCAAACTGGCTCACAGGCAGAACCCACAGTGTGAAAGTAGCTGACTCCATGTCGGACTGCTGACCAGTCACGAGTGGAGTCCCACAGGGTTCGGTCCTGGGTCCTCTCCTGTTTGGTATCTACTTCTCTGAAGTCCAGGCCAACATGAAGGGACTCTGGCTGACAAAGTTCGCAGATGATTGCAAGTTAGGAGCTATTATTAACTCCCCGAGTGATGCTGACATCCTACAGAAAGGCCTTACTGAGACCAACGACTGGTGTCAGAACCATGGCCTTAAGCTCAATGCCAAAAAATGTGTCGTCATCCCCTTTGGAAAAAAAAACGGTTCCCATGAATACCACATCGATGATAGTCCAGTGAACACAGAAGGCATTATAAGAGAGAACATTTGGACACACCCCATTGTTTTCCCGCCAAAACTACCCTCTTACAAACCCCCATCATCTATTTTTCCTGGCCCAAACACTCCTCCTCCATATATATTCTCACATAGTACCACTCACTACAAACCTATAACTACATCACATCAGTAAACTACCTGCTACTCTATAATTAGTTTACATTACACACCATCTACCTCTACTCACATCCAATTATTCTGTCTCCTTTCTCCAAACATGTCTTTAAAACTCTTTCTCATATCTCTTTCTCTTTTCTTTCTCACCTCCTCACTCAATTACAACCATCTCTCCAAACCCACTTCTTCAATACACTTGCAACACTTTCACATCACTAATTATCAAAACTCACCTCTCCCTCACTCATACTCCATTATTTCCCCCTACCTATATCCTTCTAACTATCTCCTTTTATTCCAATACAAGCTCTTCTCTTACCATACACTCCCCATCTTCACAACTACTAGCAAATCCTCCAACCTACAACAAAAGCCAACATCTTTACCTTACTATCCGCCCACATAAACTGTTCCATACTATTTCATATTACCACTCTCCTGTCTGGTGATATCCAGGCCCCTCCCCACAACAAATACAAAGAAATCCTTATTTTTACTTCTTTAAACTCCCAAAGCATTGTAAACAAAGTCCCAAACCTCCATGCCTGGCTCACACACAATAAGCCTGATATCCTATCTATATCTGAAACCTGGTTAAAACCACATATAAATGTTTCCCCAGACCAAAAATTTTCCCCAAACTACTCCATCATCAGGAAAGACAGGCCCCTCAAAGGGTGGTGGGGTTGCCCTCATATATTCATCCACCCTAGCAGTCACTCCCTACAATAAACCTATTCCAAACTTCAACAATGCTGAACTTCTCCTTACTCTACTACAAATCAATAATCACAAGCACATTTGTCTAGCCTCCATTTATATACCACAATATCCTCACACTTGAAAATATCCTCTCTTGGATGTCTAATAACATGAAACCATAATTATGGGAGATGTAAACATCAACTGGGCCTGCATCCAATCTCCAACAAACTCCTCAAATATTAACCTATACAATTTCTCTCAACTAATCAGTTCAGTAACAACAAAACCTCTCCAGTGGAAGTATACTGTCTCCCACCCTCACTATTTCTCCAACAGTGGTACCCTTCCAGACTCCCTTAGTGATCACTCACCCATTTTCACCAACCGACTTCCCACTGCCTTTCAACAAACTCACAACTATATAACTATCCGTGACCAAAAACATTTCAACCCTACTACCTTTGTAAACTCCTTACAAGCAGTTAATTGGAACTGCCTAAAAACCCTTCCACTAGACATAGCAGTGTCACACTTCAATACAACTTTCTTGGCATTACTTGACTCTCAAGCTCCCCTAAGGACAAAGAGAATAAAGACAAAATCTGCCCCTTGGCTCTCTAAGCACACTCTTGCTACCATGACACATAGAAATAAAGTCTGGTCACGCTACCAGAAGCTTAAAACAAGCCCCTCCTTAATGAATATGGAAATAAAGTAAAACTCATCACCTCTGACCGACAAAACTATTTTCATACACTCCAAAACCAAAATAAAAACAACCCTCAAAAATTCTGGAAAGGGATCTCCACCCTGCTTCATCCTAGTACACCAGACACTCCCACCCCTGATTCCAATGCCTCTGAACTAGACCTAGCTACCCAATTTAACTCATTTTTATTGATTCTATTGCAAAACTGACATCTTCATTCTCCAACTCCACTATGCTCTCTAAAACCCCCCCCCCCCTACTTACACTCTATCCTATACACCTTCTAACTCCTCTACCACTTCTACTACACAACCTTTACTCCAAACACCTCCACCCTCCAACTCTCCCTCCCCAAACTCCACTTCCCTCTCATTCAATCCCATGCCTACATCCTCTATAAAG
>NC_056741.1:7160041-7185125 GCF_019279795.1 Protopterus annectens
GAAAAGGGGGGGCCCCTTGTTGAAGCCATTTATCTTATTGAGCTCAGGCATCATGCTCAGAGATGGTAGAACAACGCAAACATGAGGGTCTCACCTTCATCAAACACATCTAGAGAGTTTAATCATGTCTCTCTGAGTCTTCCTAACAGTACAGTACCTCAGATCATTCACACCCACAGCAGCAACCACAACGTCATGTTGTAGTTAAAGCAGTGAAGAGTTCTAAAGACCCCAATAACATCACAAATCATGGTGCCTGAGAGACGGTTTACAGTAAGCCTGCCCTTGCCCAGCCTAGTGAGTGCAGTCTAAGTCCTTAACTATGACTAAACCTTATATTTAAGGGGTAAAACAAAACATTTCAAAGCTTTATTGGAAAAGCTCATTCAGACTCTGCCACAGTTTGCTTGATAGGTTCATAGATTACTACTAGGCTAACTTCCCTTGTGGACCATTTTAAGCCTACCCAATTACCTCATGTGAAAGTCAAACCCAGCACCTTGTATTTTTAAGCTAAACACTTTAACCATTATGCCAACCTCCCAGCCCAACTTTGCTATGAAGGAAATGTTAATTTGCTTTTGATTTCTTGTATTTTGCATTACTTTATTGCTTTTATGTATTTTGTATATTGTGATTTGTTTTCTTTATACTGTGATTTACTTGTATTCTGCTTTTAATTGCACATTAAAACTTAGAAAGAGACCACAGCTGTGTCTCTTGTGAGTCAGACATATTTTTTCCCATTCTCCCAACTTGTTTCTGTTGTGTTCTTAAACACAACTGTCTTTCTAGTTGCCTGCCCCTTCTGTTAATTTGACCATACATCTCCTTCTCTCTCCCCTTTCACTGGCTGGTGTGAGTAAGCACAAAATTATCATTTTGTGAAATCGCTCCCCTTCAACTCTTTAAATTTATTGGCCATCCCACTTAGAAAGTCAAGGTAAGTTGCTTATCAGGGGCTAGGATCCACCCCATTATGCACACTCTCAGTTCATTGGACCACATGTACCAGTAAGACTCAGTCATAGTCCATGTTGGAGTAAATGACCTGAGACGTACCTTCCTAGACTATATAAAGAGAGATATCATGGAGCTCTCAGAATGTGTGTCTCAGGCTGGTAAGAGCCTTGCATTGAGCAGCATTTTACCTTCTCCAGGGATGATGCCACAATATGAACAAAAGATGACTGATGTTAATAATTGGCTTAGTTTCTGGTGTCATTCTAAGGGGTGCAATATTTGCCAGCATGGAAGGAGATGGTCAACAGACCACACTGCTTTGCCAGGGATGGTCTGCACCACTTCTCTCTAGGCTTTTAAATATTAGCTAAAACATTCTCTTCCCCATAGTGCCTTTTTTAGGCAATGCCAAATTGAAAGTACGTCTGACATAACAAATCTAAAACAAGAACATCTAAAGGTATTACTGCACAATACTAGGAGTCTAAACAAAAAAACTCCACTCCCTAGAAGCTATCTTTACTCTAGAGAATGCTGATGTCTGTGCCGTCACTGAGACATGATTTAAAGCCATGGAGAGCACACCAACAGTGCAAAGTTATAATGCCTTCCATACATTTAGACCAGCTACTTCACAGGCAAGGACTAAAGGTGGAGATGTCTCTATTTACATCAAAAATAAATATATTTTAAGGCTGGTGAAACAGGACAATGCACTTGAGCTGCTCCATGTTCAAACCACCATACGCAAAATGCAATACCACTTTCTTGCATGCTATAGCCCCCCTCTATGACCCAGGAAGCCCATACCATGTACTTAAACTTATTAGAAACACTAACCATCCAACCCAATATCATATTCATGGGTGACTTTAATTACCCCACTATTAACTGGGAAAACTATACAACACCAAATGTACAGGCACAGACATTCCTTGATTTTGTAAATACAATCTCCCTGAACCATTTAATCAATACACCAACCAGGGCTGCAAACATACTGGATCTGGTTCTCACTAATATGGGAGACTGCTATACAACCCCTACTGTAATGTCATCCCTGGTAAGGTCAGACCAAAAAATGGTCTTCTTTGAAGTAAAAATAAAACCTGGACCCCCAGCTAAATCTGGAATATTCAGGAACTATTCTAAGGCTAACCTCCTGCTATTAAGTCATAACCTGGCAAAATTACAAGACCCCATAAACCCTGAAAACACTGCTTCAAAAACTGAGGGTGATGCTACTGAATGCTACTCAATGCTAGAAATCTAAATCTCAAAATGCACTCACTCGAGGCACTCCTTAAAATGGAGAACATCAATATCTGTGCAGTGACTAAGACCTGGTTCAAGGCTACAGAGGGCACCCCTGCACTACCAGGCTATAACTCATACACACTTTTCGGCCATGTAACCTGGACCGGAATACCAAAGGTGGAGGTGTGTCCATATTCATTAAGGATATCACATCTCCAGTCTAGCTGCTCAGCATAATGCAGCCGAGGTTATCCAAGTGCAACTAACTCTAATTGCAATCCAAATTGTAGCTTGCTACAGATCACCCACCATGCCCCAGGATTCCCACTCCTCTTTTCTTGATGTACTGGAAAATATTAGGGTTCAACCAAACACCCTAATAATGGGCGATTTCAACTACCCCACCATTAACTGGGAAAACTACTCATGTACCAACTCCTTTGCTCAATGCTTTCTGGAATTCATAAACTCTAATGTCCTGGATCAACTTATCCACACCCCCACCAGGGGCAACAATATCCTAGATCTAATCATTACCAACATGAGTGACCGGTGTTCCACACCTGAAGTCAACGCATCATTGCTCCGATCCGACCATAAGCTAATTACCCTAGATATCCACATCCTGCCCCCACCCTCCATTAAGAAAACCATGGTAAAAAATTTCTTCAAACCCAACTACATGCTTCTTAAGACAGAAGTGGTGAACTTCATGACACCCATGCAGATGGACAATACAGTTACGACTACTGAATCCTACACAATTGTACTTTATAAGCACTTATGAATGCATGGATCGTGCTATCCCAAACAGAACCAAGACTCTATCCTCCAAAAAAAGGAAGCCAATCTGGTGGTCCCCTGCCATAAACAAACTGTACAACAGAAGGAAGAAACTGTTGCAAAAGAGAGTAAAATCTCATGAGTGGAGGAGCTCCCTGGTCAGCCTCAGTAAGAAGCTGCGATACCTGATAAAATCCTCCAAAGCTAGTTACGAAAACAAAATCGCCACTGATTCTAAAGACAACCACAAAGCATTCTATAGCTATGTCAAGAATCTCAATGGTAACACTCAGATCTGCTCTGAGTCACAGCACAATGGCACTAAATATACAGACCCAACTGATATTGCCAGCATCCTGGCAGATAGGTTCAGTGCTAACTTTACCCCCCTCTCACCCCCTAAAGAGCCCATCTCTATACCAGAAGAATGCATAGTTCCTGTAATCACAGCTGCACAGGTAAAAACCACACTCTCCAAAGCCAAGAACACAGCATCCATGGGACCAGACAACATCCCAGGCTTCGTTCTACACGAACTACAGAATGAACTGTCATCCCACCTAAGTACCATGTTCAATCATAGCCTCACCTCAGGCTTTGTGCCTGCTGAATGGTGCACAGCAACGGTTATTCCACTCCACAAGGGGGGAGCCACCATGGACCCCGGGAACTACCACCCCATTAGCTTGACGAACCTGGTCTGCAAGGCCATGGAACGTATCATCATGGAACTTATAAACAAAGACATTGGTAATCTCCAAACTCTGGACCCCACCCAGTTCGGGTTTGTAAAAGGCAGATCATGTCTCCTAAACCTGATAGACTTCTTTGAAACAGTCACCAAAGCCGAAGACAAGGGTAAGGTGGTTCACACAGCCTATCTTGATCTTGCCAAGGCTTCCGACACCATCCCCCACTCTGGAATTATAGATGAACTCACTAAACTAGGTATAAATCCCTATATGTCACAAGATGGGTTGCCAACTGGCTCACTGACAGAACCCACACTATGAAAGTAGCAGACTCCAAATCCGACTTCAGACCAGCAACAAGTGGAGTACCACAGGGTTCAGTCCTGGGTCCTCTCCTGTTTGGTATCTACTTCTCTGAAGAAGGTCTTTGGCTAACGAAGTTCGCAGATGACTGCAAACTGGGAGCCATAATCAAAACTCCTAATGATGTGGACATCCTACAAAAGGGCCTCACTGAGACAGATGCCTGGTGTCAAAGCCATGGCCTCAAGCTCAATGCCAAAAAGTGCATTGTCATCCCCTCTGGTAAAAACCTTGTACCCATGAACTACTACACAGGTGGTAGTATACTTAACACCAAAAGTGTGATAAGAGACCTTGGGACACAGGTGGACAGTAGTCTCTCCTTTGATAATCACATCGCCACAGTAGTCAGGAAATCCTTCTACATGGCACACCTCATCACAAAAGGTTTCTCATCCAGAAAAAAAGAGGTAATTGTTCCCCTCTACTCATCACTCATTAAACCTATTATAGAGTACAATGCCCCTTTTGGTATGTACCTCACAAGACATCTACAACAACTGGAAAGGCCGCAGAAATACCTCACAAAGAGGATTACTGGCCTCAAACAGATGCCCTACGCAGACTGTCTCAAAAAACCCCAGCTTTGTTCCATCACATATTGCCTACTCAGAGTTGATCTCTGTCTAACATACAAAGCTATGTCAAACCCAGAGCTGTTGGACATGCTCCACTTAAAGAAATCCCAATCCCTCCGAGCTACACGCTCTAGGGACCTAAACCTTGTCACCACAATAAACAGAACATGCCGGAGGGATAGATTCCTGTCCCAGAAACTTCCCATACTCTGGAATAAACTACCTATCTATATCAAACAAAGCTCCTCATTAGCACTCTTCAAGAAAAATATTGATGATTGGATGGGAAATAGGAAATTCACCCCAGGGATCACTTCTGTGGCTCTGCTCGACAGTGGCACAGGAAAATTATTTTCTTGGGTGGCAAAAGCCAGGGTACCTTTTTGGCTGGGCTGGTATAGGCCACAGGGCTGATAGCCTAGTACCTGCCTAGGAACCTATGCCTATGCAGAACTGTTCACACAAACCCTGTACAAGCATGTTAATAGCTGCATAGAGGTAGATGTACCCACCAGGAAGAAGTACAGAACTAACTCAAAAAACAAGCCACCCTGGTGGAATCATAAAATCAATAGGCCATATAACAGAAGGAAGAAAATCATGGCAAAAATTAGATTAGGAGGTGCAGCACCCAGCAGGATAAAAGCACTTATCAAATTAAACAAATAACTCAAAGGACAAATAAAGTCTTTCAAAGCCAAATTTGAGGTAAGTGTGGCCTCCCAGGCCAAGGACAACCACAAAGCATTCTTTAGCTATGTCTGCAACCTCAAAGGCAATACACAATTATGTGCAGAGCTCATTGAAAATGGAGCCACCTAGACTGAGCCAGAGGGTCCAAATGGAGAAATGCTAAAATCAGCAAAAGAAGAAAAGTATCACTGGAATCTAATTTATCCTCAGGTCTTGGTGTGTACCTTCATGAGGTAGGCCCTGTTTTTCACAAAATCTCACCAAGATGACACTGATATATAGACTGCAATTTATATAACATATAGCATGGACAGAAGTAGGTTAAAAAAATAAAAAAGATAGCTGAGTGCAAAAGTCCCTGGATAAAAAAGTACCCAATCCTGGTAGGCGTACTGGTACCAGGACTGGAAAAAATGTCAGTGTAGAATCCTCAAGGCATGGAAATATAGACTATTGAGGACAAGAAGTAAATTATGTATTATTACTATTATACAAAAAGTATAGAATTTCCAGACAAAAGATATACAAAAAGATTAAGATAGAAATTAGAGGAAAGAAAAATACTTCCAAAAGAAAACCTGCCAAAAGTTTCAAATAAATATTTCTGTTCATTAATACAACAGATCCAAGAAAAACACTATATAGACCAAGACACCTTGTGCTGTTTGGAAAAAGAAGTGACTCAGGAAGTGTGAAAATTTAAAGAACAAAATTTGGAGATTTTTGAAGGGTATAAAAAAGAAATATAGATATGGGAAAGAAAGAGACATCCAATTCTTCTTTCGGCTTTTCCTGGTTAGGGGTTGCCACAGTGGATCACCTGTCTGCTCATGATTGGCAGTGGAGTTTTAATGTGTCGAGTTGCCAGCCTGGCACCCAACCTTCCACAGAAGGCACACACATGCACGCACTCACGCCAATTTAGAGTGTCCAATCCACCTACAGCATGTCTTTGGGATGTGGGAGGAATCCCACGTGACCACAGGGAGGAGATACAGACTCTGCACAGAAGGCACCCCAGCTGAGGATTGAACTGAAGAACCTCTTGCTGTGAGGCAGCAATGCTAACCACTGCACCACCGCAACTGCCCTAAAGAAAGAGACATCTAATATGGTGCAATATTTAAAGCAAAATTAATAAACACAAAAAAGGCAGTCCCAAAGATATTCAAACAGAAATGTAGGCAAAGGCATCCAGATATGGAAAAATTGGGAATGTAAAACAGAAGATTAGCCAAGTAGAAGCTAAAAAATAGAAGCTGAAGTTATGGAATATTTGTGAACTGAAGGATTCAGTGTAGAAAGTCCAATACAGGTCATATCAGAGCAAAATGGGATAACTAGTTCCCAAAGTAAGGAGATACAAACGCAGGGGACATCTGAAGAAGAAATATGGACATGGGAAAGAAAAAGGGATTTAATATGCTGTGATATTTCTGCAAAGGATAAAGCAAAACCAATTAATGCAAAAAGCACAGCACCAAAGATATCTGAAGAGAAATACAGGCAAAGACATCCGGACATGGAAAATTTCACAATAAAAAAATAAGAAAACAAACGGGAAAAGTAGAAAAGAGGATGAGTAATGGAGAAGTTAAAGAAATAGAAACTGAGGTTATGGATTACCTGCAAAGTGAAGAATTTAGTGTAGAAATTTTAGCTCAGATAACAACACAACAGGATAGAGCAATGGACACCCAAATTAAGGAGAAACCAGTTGAGCAGGAAGCATCTAATCAGTTGACATATGAAGATAATTTGGAGCCTTCCCCTAGGAAACTAGTACAAAAGTTCAGTTGGAGCTATACAGCAAGAGAAAGAACAGGAAACTGCAGTAACTGACACAGTCAATGTTGGGGAGTGACAGGCCAGTGATTTTCCATATGAAAGAGCAATGGGTGACGCTGGATGAAACTGAAGAGAATGTGGCACAGGAAGATGCTCAGACTGGAACTTTCTATAGAATGCCAGCAGGAAATTAAGAAAAAAGAATATGCCTTTAGTTTAGAAGAAAATTATCTAAGACAAGAGTTGCTAGATTTAAAAGAGATGGATAGACATGTTATGATCAATGACAGAAATAGACTGCAGAAAGTCAGTAAAACCCAAAAAGTTAGAAGTTTGATAAAACAAATGAACACAGTAATTAAGACTGTCGCTAGAGATTCATGCAACATAACACATGTAAATAGGATACATTACTGTGCAGCTAAATTAATAACAGATAAAGTTCTACCACAAGAACATAGGGTAGTGAGGGAAAGGACGGGGAGAAATTGAAAGTCATCATGGAAGTATCGAATAGAGAAAACTATAAAGCAATTAAGACAAGAAATGTCACTGTTAGAATAGTATAGAAGAGGGAACAGATCAACAAAAATATTCAGAAAGACACGTGAGAAAAGCAATGCGCAGTACTATAAAGAATCAGGATTTATCATGTACTATCACAAATAATAAACTAAAAATGTCAGCAATGGCAGAAAAACCTAGAAAATAGAAGATACTCAGATAAATATAAAGGACAGGTTCAAAATATGCAATTAATTGATGACCCAAGTTTTATAGAGAATTGGGAAACAAGGTAAAAGGAATTGAAAGATCACCAAAAAAGAAGAAATAGATACATTTTGGAGAAATGTTTATGAAGATCCTGTGCCTGTTCGATTCTCAGTTAGAGCGTCTTCTGTGTGACGACATGCGTGAATGGGCATTCCATCGTTGAAGGTTGTGAGTTAGGCCCGGCAAGCCAGCACGTAAAACTCTACTGCCGATCATTAGCGGACCGGAGTTCCATTGTGGCGACCCCTAATTGGGAAAAGCCGAAAGACACAAATGATTTATGAAGATCCTGTGGAACATAACAAAGATGATAAATGGACAGAAGTAAAACAAAGAATAAGTTCAAATGTACAGGATATGAAATGGGATGAAGTAACAGCCAGAGAGATTGAAACAGAGTTAAGAAAAGCCTCTAAGTGGAAAATCCCAGGCCCAGATGTAGTACCTAACTTCTGGCTAAAAGTATTAACATCTTTGCATAAAGATTTAGCCATGAGTAAGAACTATTTATATGCGTACTCCAAACAGACACCAGTCTGGCTAAAAACAGGAATAGCAATGCTCCTACTAAACAGTGAACCTGCAAGCTACCCTAAAAATTATAGACCAATAACTTGCCTTCCGAAGACGTATAAACTATTCATTGGAACTGATCCCAACAGAGTTTACAGTCATGTAGAAGAAAACTGAATTATGGCAATAGAACAAAAGGGTAGTAAAGGAAAGTCATATGGAACAAAGGATCATTTGTTGTTAAATCAAGTCATAGTGGAGAACTGTAAAAAGGGAAAGAATCTAAGTATGGCATGGATAAACTACAAAAAAGCATTTGACAATATCCCACATTCATGGATAAAAGAGTGCTTACATATGTATAAGATAAACCCTACACTGATAAACTATATCACAGCGACCATGAAACAGTGGCAAACCACTTTGTAGTTAAACCATGATAAAGGACAAATTATTATTCCAGGTATAAAAATCAAAACAAGGATATTCCAGGTTGACTCTGCTCGCTGCTCTTTTGCCTTGCCCTTAACCCATTAAGCTACAACTATAATTTGGCTCTCAGAAAGCAACAAAGTGCAATGACTTCTCATCTTCTCTTCAACGATGATTTAAAACTGTATAGTTCATCAGGTGAGGAATTGAAAGCACAACTGCAAGTAGTCAAAACTTTTTCAGATGATATAAGACTGTCATTTTGTCTTGATAAATGTGCAAAAGTAACCATTAAAGCAGGAAAGCTGCAGCACCAAGAAAACATCAGTTTTGGAACAAGAATGTGATATAAAAGAACCTGAGCAAGAGGGAGTGTATAAATATCTGGGAACTACTGAAGGCTCAACAATAAAACATGAACAAATGCAAATAAAACTTGGTAAGGAATACTTTAGAAGACTTAAATTAATCCTGAAAACAGAGTTGACATCTAGGAACATAATCCAAACTATAAACCAATTTGCTCTTCTTGTCCTAACTTGCAGTTTCGAAGTGATTGACCGGCCCCAAAAGGTGTTGGATAGGTTATATAGGAAAACAAGAAGGATGTTTCATACACATTAAATGATTTATAAAACTCAGTGCATACCAAGATTATATACTCCCCTTTCTGAAGGAGGGATGGGCCTCCTTGAAATTGATTTCATGTATAGATCTGCAGTCGTGGGACTGCATACATATGTGCTGACCTCACAAGACCCAAATATATTGAAAGTTTTGAAACATGAGGAGAATAAATCTAAGATGATGTCCCTGCTTAGTCTAGCAGAAGCATATCGGCATCAATATTGGACAGTGCAGTGGTGCAGCGGTTGTCACCTCACAGCAAGAGGTTCTCGGGTTCAATTCTTGGCTGGGGTGCCTTCTGTGCAGAGTCTGCATGTCCTCCCTGCATTCGTATGGCTTTCCTCCGGGTGCTCCGGTTTCCTCCCATGTTAAAAGATATGTGACTGAAGCTTTTCTCCCCGGGTATCCGCTGAAAATTGGCTTTATTCCAAGTCAGACTTTCCCGGCTAAGAAATGTTAAATAAAATAAATAAATCAAGCAGGAATGGAAATTAAACCAGAAATAGATAAAAATCAGGCAGCAACTGAATGTGCCAAAAAACAAAAGAAATAATATAAGGTAAAGGATCAGATAAGAAGGCAGGGAAAGTGAAAACTGCATAAATATAGTTGCAAGTATAGAAGACTCCCAGAACAGCTTCACATTGATCAGGATTGAATGCAAGAATGGTTAAGGAGAGGCAAATTCAAACCAAAAGATGAAAGGTTAATATTGGCGTCCCAAGACAGTGGAACACGTACACGTTGGTTTACAAAGTCCATTGAACATTTGGAAGAAACAGACAAATGTAGGTTTTGTAAAACAGAATTGAAATAGTTGCACACCTTACTGCTGGTTGTGACATACTAAAGGCTGAAGGACTGTATACTGAAAGGCATAATAATGTGACAAGACTGTTCCACTGGGGATTGTGTAAACATTATAATATTGAAGTAGCTGAAAAACACTGGAAACATGAACCACAATGCATCATAGAAAATGATGGTCTATATCACATGGGATGACCCATTACCAACAGTTCAAAAGATAGATGCTAGAAAACCAGATATAGTGGTCCATGAAAAGTAGACAAAAGTAGCATCGATCATTGAAATTGTTACACCTAGTGACTGCAGTGTCTTGCGTACAGAGAGACACAAATTCATAAAATATCAGGATTTGCAGGCAGAAATGAGAGCAATGTGGAAGAAGGAAAAAGGAATCTACAATCGTATTTAGATTATGTTACCAATACATGTAACTGCATACAAATTGCAGGAGTCATTACTGGGCACATTGCGGGTGCTGTGAAGAGTACTTCTGGCTGATCTCAAAGATTGAAACAATACTAATTTCATGAACTTTAATCATACTTTGACTTAGGAATAGGGTCCATTCCCGTCATGGTATTAGAAACCCAAAAGATTTGGAGAAATTAAAAAAGCCAGAAGATATAGCAAACCTTCTGGCTGATAAATTAATCCCTCTCTTCCCCTCAACCTTCCCTCAGGAAATACCATCAAATATAACTCCCCCTACTATCACTGGGGAACAGGTCCTTAATGCTCTGTGTCTAAAACCAGGAACACTGCATCGATGGGCCAAGACAGTATTCTAGGATGCCTTCTAAATAACATGAAAAATGACCTATCAGGGCCTCTGGAATTATGAATGGAAAACAGCAACAGTCATCCCTCTGCACAAAGGTGGGCCATTTACAGACCCTGGAAACTACAGACCCATATGTCTCTCTAGTCTTATATGTAAAGCCATGGAAAGAATTATCATGGAAATGATCAATAAAGATATAGTATATATATATATATATATATATATATATATATATATATATATATATATATATATATATGTGTATATATATATATATATATATATATATATGTATATATATATATATATATATATATATATATATATATATATATATATATATAGAGAGAGAGAGAGAGCGAGAGAGAGAGAGAGACACTGGACCCAGCCCAGTTTGGTTTTGTCAAGGGTAGATCATGCCTACTCAACTTGGTGGACTTCTTTGAGAAGGTCACCAAAGCAATGGATGAGGGGAAAAATGGTTCAGTCTGGCTACCTTGACCTGGCCAAGGCATGTGACACAATACCCCACTCAGACATTGTTGACAAACTCAAGAGGTTAGGTACAAACTCGTATGTCACCCTGTGAATAGCCAACTGTCTCACAGACAGGACCCAGGAAGTTAGAATTAGGAAATCCACCTCTACAAAGAGGCCAGTCACAAGTGAAGTCCCTCAGGGATCAGTCTTTGGACCGCTCCTTTTTGGCATTTGCTTCTCTGAAGTCAAGACCAATGTTAGTGGTCTCTGGCTGACTAAATTTTCAGATGATTAGGAGCTGCCATTGAATCCCACACTGACACAAATATTCTCCAGGAGGGGCTGACACAAACAAAACAACTAGTGTCAGAGGCATGAACTAAAAATAAATGCCAAGAAATGCATAATAGTATCCTTTGGGAGGTCATCCACTGCTGGTAACTATCATATTCACAACACATCCCTTAGAGCTGACCCAGTAGTCATGGACGTAGGGACACACAGAGATAATAATCTAGCCTTTGACCATCATGTGCCTACAGGAGTGAGGAAATCATTCTATGTTGCACAACTTATAAACAAGGGTATGACATCTAAGTCAAGGAAGTTATTGTTCCAATGTATTCGGCATTCACCAGATCTATCATTGAGTACAATGCCCCCTTTGGTATTACCTAACCAGGCATATCCAACAACTGGAATGTTTACAGAGGTTCCTCACTAAAAGAATAGAGGACATAAGTAAAATGTCCTTTGCAGACTGCCTCAAGGCCCTATCCCTGTATTCTGTATCCTACAGACTTTTGAGGGGAGATCTATGCCTGGCATACAGGACATTGTCAGACCCCACTCTGATGGACCTCCTGCATATCCAGAAAACCAGCATCACCAGAATTACCCATTCTAAAGACTTAAACCTTGCCTGTGATATAAATAAATAGAGCCTGCTGAAGTGATCGGTATGTATCCTAGAGACTACCTCGTGTATGGTACAGGCTCCCCATCCATGTAAAGCAGAGTTCCTCCCTAACCCAATTCAAGTGCAACTTGGACAATTGGATAGTGAAAGTGCAACTTGGACAATTGGATAGTGAACAAGAAATTCATCCCTGGTTTGGCACCTATATCTCTAATGGACACAGGCAACCTGTAAATGGTTCATCTCGCAGGCCCCTGCTTACACTTATCAAAGGTATCAGAACTTGTCAGAGATTTGGAATGCATGGCTAGGCTTAAAAAGGCCCTTATGGTTGTTAGCCTAGTAAACACCGTAAACACCTATGAACCTATGAAGTCTCCAATAAGTTAAATCAGTAAGGGCTGCTATGTGTTTTGTGGCCCTTAAACATGTAAGTTAAATCAGTAAGGGCTGCTATGTGTTTTGTGGCCCTTAAACATGTAAGTTAAATCAGTAAGGGCTGCTATGTGTTTTGTGGCCCTTAAACATGTACGTTAAATCAGTAAGGGCTGCTGTGTGTTTTGTGGCCCTTAAACATGTAAGTTAAATCAGTAAGGGCTGCTGTGTGTTTTGTGGCCCTTAAACATGTAGCTATTCAGCAATATTGCTTCTCCTTGAAGGTGGATATAGTGGAGGATGTAAGTACAAATACAACTGAAGCAGTGTTTCTAAGCGGCTATGACACAGGTGTACAGGTGTTTTAGGCAATGTTTTTGACCACCCCAGCATATGTGGGTACAGTAGAGAATTGATGCTTACTGAGTCTAAGTAGGAGAAAGAGCTGTACCTCCAGTTTGAGTAAATATTTACATTTCTCCCAGGTAGTACCAGTATTTGATAAAAGGATTGTCAGTGAACGTAAGAGTGTTGGCACACCACAATAGTCCAGGTTGTAGCAAGCTGTTAAGAGTGGGTGGGGGGTGGGGTGGGGGTGCAACAGGATGTGGTCCCATGCTGATAATGATAGTACAAGGGGTCAAGTAATTTAGTTATACAGTAGAAAGAGAGAGACAAGTAGCAGCAGGAAACAATTACTTCACATTATAATTAGAGAAACAAACTGAGAGGATCTGTAGAAAACTCATGAAGCAGATAAACATGGTAGACAAATGTTACTTGATACAAAATGTTAACACATTATATTAGCAAGAAACACCACTACCTTACTTTACTTAGATACTATACAAACACAAAACCAGATTGGCCACTCCGCAGAAAGTATATAAACAGTTACAACCACCAAATGTTACAGCATAAAGCAGTTACATTCCACTACAACAAAATGGATTTTTAAAATATCACTTCACTTAAAATATGTAAAAGAGACAACCTTACCTTAATAAATGGAAGGTCACTTCACAGAGGTACGAAACCTTGGAAGGAACAACCTTACACAAGTGCAGGCAGCCTGGATATGGCAATAGCCCGATTCATTTTTATTATTTATTTGTTTTACATTTGTTTACTGGGAGAGTCCAACTGAGCATAAAACCCTTTTTCAGCAGAGGTCCAGGGAGAAAAGCTCCATTGTTAGTAAACTATTTTGTTAGTAGAAGGAAAATTGTATAATACAATAAAGAAATAAATAGTAAATAGTAACAATAACAGACATTCATAACGGTAAAAAGACTAGAACAGAATAAATTGGTCATGGGAGACAAGACCAATAATCTTGTATAGCAATGCTTCTAGAAGACAGTTCTTACAGTAGTAGCAGGTAGTGACATTGTATACAATGAGAGTGCAATTACGATACTTAGTCTTATATACAGGTAGCATAGCAAACTGAAGACTTAAAATCCAGGAATTGGTGAGGTGGGCTTTAATGTGATGCTTGAAGTTGTTTAAGCTAGTTATAGTTCTAATTTTAAGTGGGAAGACATTCCACAGTTTAGCAATGTAGTAGGAGTAGAGAGAGTCACCAGAGCTATTTTTACTCCTGGTTACTTCAATTAGAGCTTTATTAGTGGATCTTAGTGAACGGGTACTTATATGGGATTGAGGAGGCCTTGTAGAGCTGGTGTTTTATCGGGTTTATAGTACATTTGGTGGGCGGTAGTTAGTTGTGTGAGAATGAGTTGGTGGGGTAGTTCTAACCAAGATAGTTGTCTTAGGGCCTTACAGTGATGAGTTCTAGGACAGCTAGTGGCAAATTTGGCTATCTTATTATAGCAGGCATCTAGCTTGCTTAGGTCTGATTTGGAGAAGTTGGTAAGGATGGGTGAGGAGTATAATAAAGTTGACAGAAGAGTTCTGGCTGTGGTTATTCTGGAGTTTGTGGTTAGGTAGTTTTTGCATCTGTATAAGGTATCTATTTTCTTGTGTACTTCTTTTTACAGTCTGGGTAATGTGTAAGTCAAACTTCAGCTTTTGATCAATAACAACACCAAGAAGCTGGGTGGCTGGTACTGGTTCAATCAGTCTTATTACTGGAAGTGGATTGGGTTTTGAATTTAGTGGCGTGGAAGAGCACGAGTTTAGTTTTATTTGGGTTCAAGGTTAATTGGGCATCTGCCAACCAATAGCGTTGAAGGATGTTTGGGTTAAGTTCTGTAGTTCAGTTAGAGTTGGGGCAGAACATATGACAGTGGAGTCATCTGCATACTGTATAAGGGTGGCTAGAGTTGTAGCATTATGGGGATTATTTGTAAACAGTTTAAAAAGGAGGGGGCCGAGAATAGACTCTTAAGTTACACCCATAGTCACTAGTAGTAAGGGAGAAAGAGCTTTATTCCACCGTACCGCTTGTTGCCGATCTATGAGGTAGTTCTGAAACCAAGCTAGAGTGGAGTACCTTAGGTTCAGTTTGGACAAGGCAGTCAGCAGTTTATGAGACACTGTATCGAAGGCTTTTGATAAGTCTAAAAAGATTGCTGATACTAGCTCATCTTTATTTCTAAGTTGACTGATGGTGTTAGTGAAGCTAATAAGGGCTGTGGTAGTACTATGGTAGGGGTGAAAGCTGTGCTGAGTATTTGTAAGTAATTTATTGCTTAGAAGAATGTTAAGTATTTGGGTGTGAACACACCTTTCAAGGATTTTTGATAGAGGGGATAAGATTGCTATGGGCCAATAGTTAGAGAAGTCGGTGGAGGGATCTCCTTTGTAGGGGTATGATGTGAGCAATTTTCCAGAGAGTGGGGATGCATTGCTCAGATATGGAATGGTTAATTAGTAGGGAAACTGGATAGAAGATGGCTTCAGCTGCTACTTTAAGTATGTTGAGGGTAGGTTGTCAGCTGCCAGGGTTGTGGGTTTTAGCCTGAGCAAGTATTTGTGTATATTGTGGGTTGGGATTGGTTTTAAGGAGAATGTGTTGTTACTATCTAGTAGAGAGGTTAGGTTGATGAGCAGTGATGGGAAGTTTTGGTTAGTAAGGATTTTGATGGAGTTAATGAAGTATTTATTAGACTACGTAGCAATACTTTCTAGGGGATTACTTGCTGTTGGTTGAGGGGGTCTTAGTTTGACCTGGTCATAGTATTTTATTTAAAGTGGTCCAGAATTTTTGAGGATTATTCTGGTATTTAGCTTGTAAGCTAGTATAGTAATTCTTCTTCTCAAGTCTTATTTGGGTTTTGGCTTTATTTCTTAGCTGGAGATACTTCTGTTGAGTAGCTATCAATTTTTTGGGGGGTCCATTCATGCCATGCTTTATCCCTTTCTTTTAGGAGTGATTTTGTCTGTTTAGTGAGCCAAGGAGAGTAATTAGATTTTGCTTGTATTGTCAGGATAGGGGCCATGTTATTTAAGATATTTAAAAATGTGGTGTTAAAGTAGCTGACTGCACTGTCCAGGGATAAGGTTTTGAGGGGTTTCCAGTTGCTTCATGTGAAAGAGAGATCTTCTCTAAGCCTATTCAAACACAATTTCAACTAATGGATGGGAAATCGCAAATTCACCCCTGGTTCGTCTCATATGGTCCTTATGGACAGGGGCAGTTTGTAGATGCCCTAATGTACAGACATATACCAAAACCATTATAGCCAGGTGGGCATTGATAATTGGGGAAACTGGGGCATGAATGGCTAGGCTTAAAAACTCTCTAGGTCTGTTGCCTAGTAACCTCCTATGATAGCTGCTGCAGATGAGAGAATGAAGCCACAGAATATGCCTTCTCAAGACAAAGTAAAAGTGAATAGCGATCCACTAATTAGCTGCTGATCAGCTACTATTCACAGTACTTTCACTGTAGCTGTGCTTAGCACAGCTCAGTACAGTAAAATGCTGGGCTGCATTACAGTCCCATATAGAAACCTGAAACGTTCCTGCTGAAATGGAAACAGCCAACCAGTGGTAGGCATGCAGAAGCCACCCCTCTTCACAAATCCCCAGAATTGAATGGTTTCACCCGTTCTCTCACCAGGAGCAGACGTGGCGCCATTCCAAAGTAATTCAAGCAAGTACAGCAGGTCCTTAGTCACATGATCATCTCAGGTTGTTTTGCGGTCTGGCAACAGGTTTTCTCTTCTCTGTCTCACCTTCTCATGAAAGCAGTGGTACACACGGTCTGAAGCTCAGCAAAATAGAGTCGGATTTCGGCACAATAAAGAAAGGAATATAACAAGTTTCCAGATGTTAGGAAAGGTAGTGATAATGGGAGACAGCTTAGTTAAGCAGGAGAGTATATGGAAAGACAACTAGTAAACACAAGAACACATTAAGTGAGACAGGTGTTTATGGAGATCTGATATAGCCAATCACTAACTTCTTGGCATGTAGTGGTAACCTCTGTGAGTAGTTTTGGAACTGTATCAACAACAACTCTGGTGAATGAGAAATCCAAATGCAGAGGGTTGTTAAGAAGAGTGTTCATGTCGGTAAATGGCATTCGTCTAACAAGACTTCAGTAGCACAAAACTGGCATCATTAGAATAGATATTACCATTACTTACATTAGTAAGATAGACCAAGGAGTTTTTCTTTTTTCCTTTCTGTGTGGAAATTTACCCTGTCCCAGAGTACTCTGAGATTGCTAAGTGAGGATCGTTGCATAAAACAGAATAATAATAAACATGCTACAGTACAAAACACGAGGATGCATATTTGCCTCTAGTCTTCGATTACTATCCCTGTTTAGTTCTGGACATAGGCTCTTCTTCTAATCGTAATTCCATAGAGGAACAGGAAGCAGTTGAGGTGTCAGTTTTTTTTTGTGTACACCAGGGCATGGAACCTTTATGCAAACTATTCTGTGGATTTCTCATATTTAGCCATGTGTGGCCACTTAGCAAGTAACTTAATCAGGTTTACATCAGACAGAAACATGGACATCTGAATGGTATGGTTGCAGGTATCATCTTATACTGTAGCTGCCTTTTAATTCAAAAAAGCAGAAGGAGCTGGTTGGGTACAGCCTTGATCAGATGACAAAGAGGAAGTCATGCAGAGTAAGCACATAAATCAATACTGGGGTAGATGCAGCAAAACATGACGGGTGCAAATGTCTCCCTTATTGTTGCAGAGGAAAATGACAGTGAACGTACCTCTCAACTGTCCAGATTATTGCCTCATAATTCCTCATAAAATGTGTGATTCTCTGGCAAATCACTAAGATAATCGGAGGACTGAAGTAAATAAATAATCCTTCAGAAAAATGCACACTAAAATAAATCCTATTATTCTAGCAATTTTCTAAGTTTTATAAGACCAATATTTAAAATCTGCCCCTATTTTTGGTCATCAGTCCCCCCATTCTGTAAGGCTTTGTCCAGATTTTTTGCACCAAGAGGTTGAGGGGTATGACATTGAAATCCATGAAGACGTGATCTGCTATTCCAACCTGCAGCCTCAACCATCTACAAGACAAAGAAAAAGATTAAAGAGTAAGACTAACTGTTCAAAACCTCATATCCTGGCCGCAGCTAGCTTAGCAAAAATACTAATGCCTTTCCGCTATTCCCAGTTAGGGGTCGCCACAGCAGATCTCTGGTCTGCTAATGATGGCAGTGGATTTTTATGGTGCTGAGTTGCCAGCCTGACACCCAACCTTCAAGGAAAGCACACCCATTCACGCACCTACCTGCATGTCTTTAGACGTCAACTCGACCACAGGGAGGACATGCAGACTCCACACAGAAGGCGCTCTAGCCAAGAATCGAACAGGAGAACCTCTTACTGTGTGGTGAGAACGCGAACCGCTGCACCACCAAACCTAGCACTAATAAAAGTAGATAATATTGTTTTTCCAGAGGAAAAAAAACAGCCCATTTAAAGGTTTACACAGATCTTTATTCACTAGTGGATGAACATTTTTCTCAGTTGCCAAATAAATAGATCTGGCTGACTATGAACACTTGTATGGGAGATGCACACTCATCACCAGGCCCCTCAACTTTGGTATTCATGAAGGTGCTCCCTTGCAGCAAGGAAATCCCACATCCTCCCCTGAGACTGGACAGCAACATACTCCCCTGTGGCAAATTAAACTCAGAGCTTTCTATTGATAAAGGAGAGCAAAGAACCCCCTGCTGCAAAGAAAATCACACCCTGTCCTGAGAAAAGACAGTCATCAGTAGCTCAGTATGGCCATCATAACCAGCAATCTACCCTGGTTGGTAATAGAACGATGATACCAGTGGTGCAGTCTGCTACCCTGCCATGCCACCACTGACCTCTCAAATGGACATCAGCCTGACATTTCTGGCACAGTATAAGTAAAACTACCTCATAGGGAATATTAAATGGATATCAGCCTGACATTCATGGCTTGGTGTTCAAGTACAAACTCTTCATAGAGGGGGTATTAAATGGATAATAACCTGACATTCATAGTGGGCTTGGTGTATGAGTACAAATATTTCACAGTTTATGTTAAAAGGATTCCAGTCTGAGATTGACAGATTGGTGTACAAGCACAAATACTTCATAGCGAGTATTAGTGGATATCTACATCAGTAGCTACATGTACAATTACCAATACTTCATGAGCAATTTTAACTGTTGTTTTTATTTTATTTTGTTTTTAAATATGTCATGCTTCTCAAAAATCTCTGTCTTGCAGACTGTCTTCTGGCCCACTGTATTTTAGTTGCATTACATTACATTACGTCATTCAGTGTGCTATATGCATAGCTGTACATTTGTGTTGGATTATTACTCCAAAGCTGCATTATCTGGTGCTGGAAATGACATCTCAGTTGCACAGTATTCAGCACCCAAGTTCAGAAAAGAAAACTCTCTCACAGTCTTACAGCTACATACTTTACAAGTTGTTCAGGTTTTCTGACCCCCCCTCCCACCCTGTTTTTATAAATGTTCATCCTGATATTATCTACAAAGCACTGCTGAAGTTTGTGCATTGCCTATATCTGTTTCACAGAATACTTGCAGTTGCTTTTTTAGGTGGAGTTAACATCTTACTGCTGCAAATGACATGTGTGAAGTGTGCTAGACTTCGTCATATTGTGATTCTGTGAGCTGACTTTCAATCTGAGTAGGACTGCCAAAGATGTTCTCATTTACACTTTCATACCATTGCAACCTCTTTTCACTGTTTCTCAGACTTACTGTTCACTATACAGACATCACTGCATTATTGGCAAGGGTTTTGATGTTGGTAATACATTTATGTATCTTTTTTTCACACACTGCTTCTACTGTAGTTTCCTGCATTGAGGACCAACCAGGTACATTTCATTCCACCACATACACAAGAACAGTTGTTGCACTGTCCCTCTAGGAGTATTAGCTTAGGACTCCAGTTAAAAAAGGACATAGGTCCAATGGGATTTACATGGATAGAGCGATAGGTAACTATAACTAGGGAAGTATATAGATGCATGCATGTACATATATATATATATATATATATATAGAGAGAGAGAGAGAGAGACAGGCAACTGAGTGCATAATAAGCTAATTAAATAGTTAATATACTAAGACTTACACCATTTCCTAGCCTGAGCATGAAAACGGTCCACCTGGATTAGTGCAATACATCAGTTAACAAATTTAAACAAATAAAGCCTTAGCTTGTCATGGCTTAGATGAATGTCAAAGATTCCATTCTGCACTTAACAGAAAACATAGGGAATTTCCCCAGCAATTTGGCCAGTTTTCCCACACAGTGTAAATACAATCTCGAAAATAAGTCATAGGCCTAGTGGAACTAACCCAGTGAACAAATGCAAATGAATAAATTATTTAAATACAGAGATTCGGAATTTGGGCCTAGCATTTATACATATTCATTTTGCTTCATAAGTAATTCTAAAACTCTTTTATCACATGTTTAATAAATACAATTGCAGAATATACCTACCATATCTGGCAAACCATCATGATTTGTCGATCATGTCTTCCCAGGCTGTCAGGTACTGGATCCCCTTGGAATGACACCAGAAACTAACAATTGGTTTAGTTTCTGGTGTCATTCTGGATCCAGTACCTGACAGCCTGGGAAGACATGATCAACAGACCACGATGCTTTGCCAGAGATGGCCTGCATCTGTCTCCCTTGGGATTCAGGCTTCTGGCAAAGGCTCTTGCCTCCCCATAGTGCCTTTTTTAGGCAATGCCATGAGGTCAAAACTACCAACATGTAAATTTCATCAAAATGCAAATTAAATGTCACACTGCTAAACGCTAGGAGTCTAAACATGAACCTGCCCTCATTGCAAACATTTTTAACCCTGGAAAATGCTGACTTTTGTGCAGTCACAGAAACCTGGTTCAAAGCTACAAAACCACCCCAGCCATACCAGGTTAGTCAACCTATCATACATTCAGACCCCAAACCATGAGCAGCAAAGCAAAAGGAGGTGGAGTTTCAATATATATTAAAGACATACACACCACCAGACTGGTCAGACAGTATGACACACAGGAGACATGCCAGGTGCGGTTAACCATTGACAAGTTCCCTATTCAAATCATAGCTAGCTACAGGCCCCCAACTTTGACTCAAGATGCCCACTCCACCTATCTGGACCTCTTTGAATCTATCAAGATTCAACCCTTTACCCTGATCCTGGGTGACTTTAGCTATCCGACCATAGATTGGATTCATGCCAAAACACAAATGCCCAGAGATTCCTTGATTTTGTCAATGTAAATGCCTTGGACCAGTTGGTCAACACCCCCACCAGAGGTGATAATATCTTGGACTTGGTATTAATGAACATGAGTAACCACTGCAGCATCCCTACAGTATCATCCTCCCTAGGAAGTTCTGACCACAAAGTGGTCACTTTCAAAGTCCTCATCTATCCTGCCCCCCCCACCCCCACCCCCAGCTAGGGTCAAACAAAAACACTTTTCCAAAGCTGATTACAACCTCCTGTGGGAAGGTATAAACAACTTCACAGCCCCCTCCCCCTCTGTAGGAACTGGCACAAATGTCCAAACCTACACCAAAGTACTATACGAGCATTTATATAGCTGCATGGAATCAGGAATAGCCGACAGGTTAAAATCATCTTCCTCAAGAAAGAGTAAGCTGTCTGGTGGACATCTGCAATAAACAAACTCTATAATAAAAGGAAAAAAAATACTGTCCAGGACCAAGAAGGAGCAGGTACCTAATTGGAAACAATTTCTCCTTAGTCTAAACAAGCAAGTAAGAGCACTAGTGAAAGCTTCCAAAGTAAACTTCGAGTCCAAACTGACCACATCTACTAAAGACAATCATCAGGCCTTCTTCACATATGTCTGCAATCTCAAGGGAAGTACTCGGATCTGCACAGAACTGGTGGTCAAGGACACCACATACACAAATGCCATAAATATAGCCAACCTGCTGGCAGACAGGTTCAGCGAAAACTTCACCCCTTTGTCCCCTATCAGTAAATTAGGACATTCCCAGCACCGGCCCCCTCCCCTGTTCTCTAGGGAGCAAGTCATCACTGCCCTCTCAAAGGCAAAAAATACAGCCTCAATGGGACCCAATAACATCCCAGGTTGCATCCTACATGAACTCAGGCAGGAACTCGCAGCACCATTAGTCATCCTATTCAACCAAAGCCTGAGTACTGGCTTCATCCCAACTAAGTGGAGGACAGCCACTATCATCCCTTTGCACAAAGGTAAAGCATCCACTGATCTGGGAAATTATAGAACCATCAGCCTACCTAGCCTGATCTGCATTGCCAAGGAATGGATTATCATGGACCTCATTAACAAGGACATTGGCAACCTCCAAACACTCAATCCTGCACAGTTTGGTTTCATCAAGGGAAGCTCATGCCTGGTAAACTTGGTCGACTTCTTTGAGACAGTCACCAAGACCATGAATGAAGGGAAGATGGTGGACACCGCCTACTTTGACCTGGCCAAAACCTTTGATACTATTCTCCACTCGGGTATAATAGATAAACTCTCTCAACTAGGTATCAATCCATTTTACCAGATGGTAGGAAACTGGCTCACTGATAGAACCCACCTAGTAAAAATAGGGGAAGTCATCTCAAGCAATATACCCATAATGAGTGGAGTATTCCAGGGATCGGACTTGGGCCCTCTGTTGTTTGGGATATACTTTTCTGAGGTGCAGGCCAAAATCATTGGTCTATGGCTGACCAAGTTTGCAGATGATTGCAAGCTGGATACTTTCATCAATTTCCCTAGTAATGTGGACATCCTCCAAGTGGGTCTCACCCAAAGGAATAACTGGTGCCAGAAACATGGCCTCAAACTGAATGCCAAAAGATGCATCATCATTCCCCTTGGGGAAAGTGATGTCCCCATAAATTATCACATTGATAAGAAGGTCCTAAGCATGCAATCAATTGTGAGGGACTTGGGCACCCAGGTTGATAGCAACCTGATATTTGACAACCATATTGCCTCTGTTGTATAGAAGGCTTTCTAAATGACCCATCTCATTAGGAAGGGTATCTCATCCAGGGACAAGAGGTCATAGCATCCTTCTATTCTTCCCTTATAAGACCCATTATTGAGTACACCCCCCTTTCAGCATGTACCTCACAAAGCACATGCAGCAGCTGGAGAAACCACAGAGGTTCCTCACAAGCAGAATCCAGGGCCTCTAACATTTACCTTACACAGATAGGCTAAAAGCTCTGCCGCTCTACTCAGTCTCATACAGACTCCTCAGAGGTGACCTCTGTCTGGCATACAAATCAATCTCAGACCCCACCTTGATGGGACTGCTGCATATACGCAAGTCAAGCTCCACTCGAGTAACCCATACGTGTAACCTCAACCTGGTTTGTGACATCAATAGGACTTGTTGGTAGGACAGATTTGTGTCCCAGAGACTCCCCTTCTGTGGAACAGACTCCTTCTCCACATCAAACAGAGTACCTCATTATCCCTTTTTAAGGGCAACCTGGATAACTGGGTGGAGAACAGAAAATACACCCCTGGGATTCCACCTGTGTCCCTGCTGGACAGGAGCATCAGATGCTGACTTGTCAGAACATGGGCTAAATTCTTGGCTAGGTTTGTAAGGACCTCAGGGCCAACAAACCCATTTTCAGTGGATGCCTGAGGGGAAAAGCCCCAGCAAACATAAGTAAAGATAAAGTGACAATATACAAATATTAAATAACAATCACAATGCAAAATAATTGTAAAAAAGAAAAGGTTATTAACTACATGCATTGTACTGATAGTAAGCAACCTATTTTCAGTGGAGTCCCAAGGAGAAATAGTCCCAGCAAACATAAGCAAAGATAAACATACAGGACAAAAACTATTAAAAATAACAATGCAAATACAAAATTAATTATAAAGAGAAAAACAAAAGAAAAAAATATGAACATTAAGGGTTGCACTGATAGTAGTGGACTAAACTTTACTACATATAAAAGTAAAAACAAAAAGATAATCATTGTTCAAAAGAAGGACAATGTATAGACATTGATAGGATGTGGGGGGGTATAGTGTGGAGAATGGGAGGGTCTATAGAAGTAGAGCTGAGGGTTTAGGAGATTAGTTTAAGCAGAAGTTACTAACAAAGAAAGAAAGTTAGGAGATGCAACAGGTTATACAGTGGAGAGACTGAGGCTACATGTGGTCAATGCAACGGCATCATTTCAAGTTTAGTAGGTGGGATTTAAGCTCCTTTTTAAAACAGGGAAAGGAAAGATTGGATCTAATATGGAGAGGGAGTTTGTTCCACTTCAGTGAGACAGAGTGTTTGTAAAGTAGTTTGTCAATATTCCTTTGGGGTTTATAAACTGAGAGAAGATGCTGATCAGCACTTCGGAGAGGTCAAGTAGACAGGCAGGGGTTGTTGAGTATGGAAAGGTAGTGTGGAGCTGCGATTGTAAGAGAAAGTGCAGAAATTCCAGCCACTGAAGTTTGTTTAGTGAGAGGTAGTGATGTGAAGAGAGTGGTTGGTTTAGAATAAATCTGCCAGTTTTCTTGTACGTTTATTCCAGTTTCTGCATTGAGGTAGTTTGGATATTGGTAAGGATGGGGGAAGTGTATAGAAGACTGGGTAAGAGAAATGCCTGTGCAAGAGTGCGTTTAGTGGCAGTAGTGAGGAATTTTTTGTTCCTATAAAGTAGTCCACATTTTTGGTGGGTTTTTTTGAGAGCCTGTTGTATGTGCAAGTCAGATTTTAGTCGGTCTTCAATTATTACCCCAAAAGAATTTGGTGTGTGAGTATGGAAAAGGTAGGGGT
>NC_056741.1:7185625-7224558 GCF_019279795.1 Protopterus annectens
TAAATTTTTAGCTTACCCTGCCTAGGCCCAGAACACAACGTCTCGGCCTGTACAGCTTGTGCTTCTTTCAATATATGCACTCTTAGGTCGGACAGAGTTGCACAGGATTATTTTTGGGAAGATTTCTGTTATATCATGCCGTCGGAGCTTCCGACAGCACATTTACCTAAAGCGGAAGGATAAGGACCGACACCAGCGGTCTCGACCGACCACGCTTAGGCCTACCAGTGTCTCGGTCTCTTCTGAGCCGGTTTCACAACCGCTACAGACCCGACATGACCGCCCCACCGGTTACTTCGGTACCGGAGGCCAGTTCGGTGCCGGTTTCTGTTCTCCCCTCTGAGACCGAAGCCCAGGACACCATTTTAGTGGAAAAGACTACTCCAGCACGTGGGGCTGCCGGTCCTCCAGTGTCTATGTCCATTAAGGCCTACACACGTGCTAAGGCTGCCAAACAGGCTAAGTCTCTGCCTCCAAGATCTGTTTCTCTGGGATCCACTTCTGGTTCTCAAATTTTAAGTTTAGCTGAGGACCTTATTTCTTTAATTAGGGGTTCTCAGCCACATCCAGATAGAGGCTCTCAGCCGCCTTCTGTCAAGAGGCCTAGGGTTGAGCAGGTAGATCCCCAGTCCTCCGATGAGGCCTCAGGTGATTCTGCACATTCAGACTACCAGGAGGAGGCCTTCCCGGCCTATGAGGATTCTGATGCAGAGGAATCCATTCCCTCTGCTTCTCCTCCTGAGGAGTTTTCCTTTGGGGAAACGCTTCATTCCATGAGGGAACACTTCAAATGGTAAGGCCAAGAATACTCAGATTCTAGGAAAAGGTTAAGGGAATTTTTAAAGCTACCTCAGCATAGACCCTTAGCTATTCCTCCAGTTTTAAATGTTAGTTAGATGTGTACTTAGAATCTAGTGTTTCCCCTGACTCCCTCCCCCCTGCTCCTGTCAAGCCAGAGAGGTACTACAGGGTCCCAGACACGTATCAATTTCTGTACAAGGGCCATACTGCTGACCCTGAAACTATTTCTCAGGGGCCTAAAGGGGTTTCCTCCACTACTGCTAAGAATCCACTTCCTTCGGAAAGAGATTCTAGGGCTTTAGAAAGGTGGGGCAAGAAAGTATATACATCTTCCACCCTTTCTATGCGAGCATTAAATTGTCAGTTTCATATGATTCAGTATCAGGAATACTTGTTGGATGACTTGCAAAAGAAATTGGCTTCCCCTGAACCATTAGATAGAAAAGGGTTACAGGAATTGGTTCATAATACTCAGCAGGTTAGCAACCATTTCCTTCAGTGTGGATATGATGCATTGGAAGCTTCATGTAGAGCAGCAATGACAGGTGCAGTCATACGCAGACATGCTTGGCTAAAGGAACAAACATTGCCAGACCATGTGAAAATTAAGCTTTTGGACGCACCACTAGAGAAACATAAGCTATTTGGTGCTACTGCACAAGAGGTTTTAAAGAAAATAGAGGAAAAGGCAAAATCAGTGCAAACAGTCAAAGATTTCCTCCAGGTACAGTCTCCAAGATTCAGCAGGAATTGGCCTTCTAAGCATTGGTCCTTTCCAGACACAGACAAATTTCAAAGAGGCAAAAACAGACGTGGCAGAGGTAGAGGGCAAACTCGAGGCTCCTACAGAGGACGTCAATGGCCGCCTCCGAATCAGAGAGGTGGGGCAGGACCTTCCACTGCTCCGCAGGGACAATCTCAATGACTTGACTTTGACTCCGCCATCCAGAGTTCAATTAGAAGCACCTTTGGGCAGAAAATTATCTTTATTCTCACAAAATTGGCACTCAAACAAATAACAAACCTACTTCAAATAAGAGCAATACAAAAGGTTCCTTCTGCAGAACAAGGCCAAGGATTTTATTCAAGATTGTTCCTTGTTCCAAGAAAAGAAAACCAATGGAGACCCATTCTGGACTTGTCCGCACTGAATACTTTTGTGCCAAAATTCAAAATGCTGACTTTACAGCAACTCCTTCCCATGCTGGGCAAGGGGTCTTGGCTGGTAACTCTGGACCTCAAGGAGGCATACCTGCATGTCCCAATCAGACAAAGTTGCAGAAGATACCTCAGATTTCTTGCAGGCTCAGAGCATTATCAATCCTCAGCATTGCCCTTTGGCTAATCTACTGCACCCAGAGTGTTCACGAAATGCCTGGCATCAGTAATTGCACATTGCAGACTTCAGGGGATACAAATATACCCTTACCTGGAC
Source organism: Protopterus annectens (assembly GCF_019279795.1). Lineage (NCBI taxonomy): Eukaryota > Metazoa > Chordata > Ceratodontiformes > Protopteridae > Protopterus > Protopterus annectens. The sequence goes on from NC_056741.1 coordinate 7,187,862, forward strand.
GACTGCCTTATACAAGCGGACAGCCAACAAGCCTTGTTAAAAAACTTGGACTATGTCATTCACCTACTGCAGGCCTTGGGATACACAGTCAGTATTCAGAAATCAAGTCTCATGCCATCCCAACAAATACCTTTCCTGGGTGCCACACTGGACACAAACACCCAGATGGCGTTTCTGACAAAAGAAAAACAAAAACAATTACCAGAATACTTCAGAAATTGGCACACACCCAGATGACTGCAAGGAAAATCCTGCAGGCCCTGGGTTTCATGGCATCTTGCATTCTTCTGATTCCACACGCAAGGCTGCATATGAGGAAACTACAGTGGTATCTAAAAAGTCTATGGTCTCAACACAGCCACAGCCTGGAAGCATTGATCCCACTCATTCCATGCCTTCAAAGGGAATTTCTGTGGTGGGCTCAAGAAAGCCAGATAAACAAAGGTCTGCCTTTCAGCAAGCCTCATACAAGTCAAACCATAACAACAGACGCCTCAGACCATGGATGGGGGGCACACATGGAGGGCAGATGCATTCAAGGACAATGGACACAAAAAGAAAAGCACCTGCACATCAACCAAAAAGAAATGCTGGCAGTGATACATGCAATCAAGGCCTTCGAAAAGTTCATGCATCAGGGCCATCTACTAATAAAGACAGACAATACCACAGTTATGTGGTACATAAATAAGCAAGGAGGTACCCATTGCAGACTGGCAATGAATCTCTGGGATATTTCCCTACAATTGAAAATAGAGCTACAATCCCAGTTTGTACCAGGGAAGGACAATGTTCTGGCGGACAGCCTAAGCAGAAACATCATGGATCCACACGAATGGATGTTGCATCCAGACATTTTCTTACAAATAACTCAAGAATGGGGAAGGCCGGATATAGATCCTTTTGCCTCCCACCTCAATCACCATCTGAAAAAGTTTTGCACAAGGACATACCATCCTCAAGCATGGAAGGTGGACGCTCTCTCCTTCAGTTGGAACATTCTAACACTATATGCCTTCCCACCACTAAAGATCAAGACAGAGCAACCGAAAGTCATACTGATAGCTCCAGACTGGCCAAGACAGCACTGGTACCCACTGCTACGGAGCTTGACACGCACCAATCCGTGGCTCCCTGACACAGCACAATTACAGGACACTACACCCCAGCTTGAAAACATTGAAGCTGACAACTTGGAAGATTCCATGACTATTCCTCAGTATACACTTTCCAAAAGGGTAAAAGATATCATCCTGGAGGCGCGCAGACCTTCCACTAGAAAAACATACTCAGCAAAATGGAAGAGATTTCTTATCTGGAACAGCAAAAAGGGTCAAGACCCATCAGGGATTAGCATTCCACAGATCCTAGAATATTTGGCTGAAATGCTCAACAATGACCTTTCATATTCTTCCCTAAAAATACATGCTTCAGTATTATCTGCCAAATATAACATTGATCCGCCTGTATTTTCTCACCCATTGCTAAGACAGTTTCTAAGAGGTATAAAGAACATCAACCCTCCAAGGAAACCACCAGTGCCTGCATGAGACCTCAACTTCATGCTGGAAAAATTAACTCTTCCTCCCTTTGAACCAGCAGCATCTGCAGAGTCGCATTTTCTGTCTTGGAAGACAGCTTTCCTTCTGGCAGTAACCTCAGCAAGAAGAGTCTCTGAGCTACAGGCCCTTATGGCAATACAACCATTTCTCATTTTTCATCAGGACAGAGTTTCTTTGAGAACCAATCCGTCATTCATGCCAAAGGTGGTATCCAGGGTGTCCCTGAATCAAGCTATTAACCTGCCTACCTTCTTTCCCAATCCTCAAAATAAAGGAGAGAGACTTCTGCACACCTTGGACATAGACAGACAGTTGCGCTACTACTTGGACAGAACAAAGTCTTTCAGAAAATCTGACCAGCTTTTTGTAGCTTGCGCTGTTGGATTGCAGGGAAAAGCAATTTCCAAACAGACAATTTCTAAATGGATTGGAAATTGCATTCGATTCTGCTACTCTTTACATGGAAAAACTGTGCCATCTGACATCAGGCCACATTCCACCAGAGCTACAGCCACCTCCACAGCCTTTTTAAGAGGAGTGGCAATAAAGGACATTTTAGAAGCTGCTACATGGAGCTCCGTGCATACATTTTCCAATCATTACAACCTGCCTTTATATTCCAGATCCAGAGCAGGGTTTGCTTCTGCAGTCCTGCAGGGCATTTTAGCTACACCATCTTTGTCTTAGTGCCTACCACCCCCAGGTTGGCTATGGTATTCAACCCATATGTAAGGACTGCAGTTGCATCCTTGAAGGACATAGTACAGTTTTGTACCTACCATAAATGTAGATGTCCGATAGGTATGCAACTGCAGTCAGGTTTTCCCTCCCACCTTACCCCTCTGTGGTATTCTTTTGGGTTTCTACCCCTCATTTTAGCTACCTGGGGTAATCTTTTATGGTGTATTTGTTTTTATGTTGTTGTATTTGTCTGGAATTTTGTCTCTAATTTCAAAATTTAGCCTTCCTTAGAGGGCACCTGGCATCTGGGGCAAGAAACACTGAAGAAGATGGCGTCGGCTTACGTTTTTATACCCCAGGCGCTCTGACGTCGGGGAAAGGGCGACATCAGCCGATGCCGGACCCAGACTTTGGAATCCGGCCGACCGAAGGGCTGCCTGAGGCAGGACAACCCATATGTAAGGACTGCAGTTGCATACCTATCGGACATCTACATTTATGGTAGGTACAAAACTGTACTTTTTCACATATTGGCCAGTCAGTTCCAGTTCAGGGCCCTGTCTTTTGGTCTCACCACAGCCCCACAAGCATTAACCAAGTGCATAGCTATTTTAGCTGCACACTTGTGGCTACAAGGGATCTGAGTGTTCCCCTATCTAGACAAATGGCTCCTGGATGCCCCAACAAGGCAATTATTGTTCATTGCTAGAGACTACTTGCCGCAGCTCCGTCAGTCCTTAGGCATATCCATATCAACTCTTGAAGTGGTGCCAGACCATCCAGTTCATTGGATGTTTAGATATGGCTACACCCCTTCCTCACGATAGAAATCGAGCTTTAAGAAATAACATCCAGATTCTCGTCCATTGCAGTCATCCTTCAGCTCTTCTAGTCTTCAGAGATTTGGCACTAATGGCATTCTGATGGTGCAGTCATCTCATTTTTCATTTGAGGAGTCTGCTGTGGCTTCTAAAGGCTCAATAGTCTCAGGTTTCTCAACCTGTTTTGACCCCTATCATCATGACCAACCTTTGCAAGGAGCAGTGGTGATGATGATGACTAAATTTCCCAACATTCACTATGGGAGAACCTTTGTTCTTCAGTCATCTGTAGCAGTAGTGACCACGAATGCCTCTTCCATGGGGTGGGGTATTGCAGGGGATGGATAGTCCAAGGATTATGGAGTTCTAAAGAGACCGGTCTTCACATCTGTAGCTCAGAGATGTGAGCAGCCCTCCTCACATTGAAGAAGATAAAGGACTACCCTCATCCTGGGGTTATTTCTGTCCATATGGACAGTATAACTGTTTGTCAAATCAGTAAACTATAGAGAAGTAGGGCTTACCCTTTGTACTGGAAAGTGATTAGGATTTAGCAGTGAGAGATCGCTTTGTATTGCAAATTTGTGGGAAGACCCATTGCCTTGCTGACAGGCGCAGCACACTCATCTTGAAGCCTTACGAGTCATCTCTCAAGCCAGTTATGTCACAGCAGATATTCAGCCATTAGGAACAAACCTGTTGGGATCTTTTTGCTTCCCCATCCAACATCAAATGCATCCAAGTGCTATGATTCCCCCAAAGGAGAACAGTCTCGATAGATGCTTTGACTGAGCATGAGCCTCCTGGGGTATGTTATGCTTATTGTCCCCCCCCCTGTTATCTCAACATTATCTAATAATGTAGTTAGGATTCTGTCCGCATCCTAGGAGGAATTCACTTGTAAGATTTACTGTGGTGAGTGAAAACATTTTGTGACTTGGGCATTCTCAGGATGTTTGTTTTTCTTTTCCTGTTACGGATGTTTCACTTCCTTGTTAACATGTCTGACTCCGGGTCCAGCTTTTCTACAATTAAAGTGCCGTTAGTTAGCAGCTATTTCAAAATTTCATGTGGGTTATGAAACCCATCCCTTGGCTTCTAGCAAATTCTGGAAGGCCTTTCTCAGGGGAGTTTTTCTGCTTTGACCACCCAGTCACCAAACTGTTGCTTCCATGGATCTTAATTTTGTACTAGAAGCTTTAAATAAGCCAGCATCTTCAGCTCCCTTGAAGTGTCTCTCCCAGAAAACTTTATTCTTGGTGCTAGCACTGCCAAAAATGTATCGGTTACAAGCCTTGTCTTCCACAGTTCATTGCTTAGTTTTTTTTTTTTTACAAAGAGTGTGTTTCTCTGTACCAATCCCTCTTTTCTTCCTGAAACATTTTCCACTACAAACCTACAATAGGGGGATTTACTTGTTAGTCTTTTTCCAAACCATTCAAATAAGGGAAAATGTATCTTGCATATCTTGGACATACAAGGGCAACATAAATTATACTTGCACAGAGCCAAATGTTTCAGGAAAGAGACATAACTCTGTCTCCTTAGCAGTTAACATACCCTTTCTAGATGGCTGTGATTGTATTACTCAGTTCACAGTTGCACTTTACTATGCCAGCCCAAAGCTCATCCCACCAGATATGCTACTTCAACAGCCTTCCTTAGGAAGTCTTTAGTTAATGAGATTTGTGTGGCAGCAACATAGTGTACATTGTTCACCTCTGTTAAAATTGCAAGTTGGATGCTATATTGATATCTAGGGCTTCATTTTGAGCCACTGTCCTCAGAGGCTGCTGTCATGATGCCACCCAAGTGTCTTATAGCCGGGGATTCTGACCCTTCATTCATATTGGATGGACAGAATGAAAAAGATACATTAGTTATGTTCTTACTCATGTCTGTCTGATATGACATCTCGCTCTCTGTCCCCTTACTAATTTGCCACGTAGTAGGAGCTGAAAGGCATGCCTATTTATGATAATGTCTTCTTTGATAACTAGTTTCACCTTTTGGCAGCAAACTCGATGCGAGTATCGCCACACCCAGGGCATTATGGGAAAATAATTGCTGAAGGGACTGAAGGTTGGAGCACTAGTTTTGTCAGTTCAGATCCAGTAGACTTCCCGGGGACCCATCAATCATATCGCACAGACGTGAATGAAAGGATCCAACGTTGTTAAGTACATAACTACCATATATGATTACTTTTCCACCTTTGTGGTGGTTTGCTGTTAACCACCTTTTACCAAGGACAGTTTAGTTCTTATTTTTAGTCTGTTTTTTCCTGTCTTTGCTGCATTGCTGGGTGTTTAGTTTTGATTCCTGGAAAGGTACCCGAACACCTCTGCAGAGACTTCTTCCCTCAGGGGAAACTGGAACTGCTGACCGAGTATTTCAGCATAATTTTGCAGAAAAAACAAATCCAGAGTGTAAGTGTCAGTATGCATTCAGATGATTCCTGTAGCACACTTCCATGAAAACTCCAGTAGTACTTGAAGAACAGGTAGTGCCATTAGAGACCAAGATTTTCTCTGCTGCCTTGCATAAAAAAGGAAATATCATTGTGGACCCAAAAGTGTGGCCAGAATAGGTGAGTTACCTTCAAGGTTCCCCAGCCAGTGGTGATCCTAACCACAAACTCCTCAGACAATGTGGGGATCTTATATGGAAAATTACCAAATGCAAAGGTCTTGAGGAAGGGGGGGGGCAAGATGAGGGGGAAAAAATCACTTAAACATCAAAGAGATGATGGCTGTCATTGTGATCCAGAAAGCATTCCTCTCAACCATGGAGGAGGATGTGCTGCAAGTGAAAATGTATAATACCATTGTTTGGGACTTAAACTTGGAGGTGGGTAGGCTTTGGAAGTAGTCACAGAGGTGGGGGGGGGGGGTATCACTATCCTGTTGCCATCAGCACAGAGCATAGGAGCAGACAGAGTGGTTAGATAACAATCAGACGCCCTTGACTAGATGTTGAAAAGGGATGTATTTCTGGATCTAACTAGGATATGGGGTATAGAAGACGTAGACTGTATTTGACTCCCATCTGCATAGGCAGCTGAAACGATTCTGTCCTGGTAGTAAGTCCAGTGGCCATTAAAACAGATGCGTTCTCCCTGATTTTGACAGATCATTTCCTTTACACTTTTCCTCCCACACACTTTATCTCCAGGATACGGATCAAAGCAAAAGGGAAAAGAGCAAAACTGGCTCTTACAGCTCTTTGTGTCCAAGGCAAAGCCGACTACCTTTTCTGAACAATATGCCAAGAGCAAAACACAAAGTATGGTCTCCATGAGCAGATGTACTGACACAAAAACAAAGGGTCTCTAGTGCACCCTAACTGACTATGCTAAAGCTGACTACTTGGATGATCTTACCCTGATTGGATGATCTTACTCTGATTACAGGTAGGTGCAAGGATTCAGAGGACTTGGTAATTGTTGTTGGGGGGGCTAGAAAACCTAACACAAGAAAATCTTGCCTACCAAAGTGGAAGAGATTCTGTGTCTCATGCAAGTCCATATATATATTAACCAGAAAGGCCTGAGTGGCATTTTGTTAGATGTTTTCAAAGCAGGATTAGCTTACACCTCTATAAAAATGCATGCTTTGCTATCTCTGCCTGTCTTCCATAAGAGCTCCACTTGTACTCTATTTTTTTTTGGTGAAGTAATTCCTTAAAGAGGTTGTCCATCTCAGACCACCTACAAAACATTATTCCGCCGTGGAATTGTATCTATCCTAGATAAACTAGCTTTGGTCCCCTTTAAACCTGCAGCTCATCTTGCCTTTGGTTCCTCACTTGGAAGATGCTGTTCTTGGTATCAATCACATTAGCTATATAAGTCTTAGAACTCCAAGCCCATATGTGCATAGAGCCCTTCTTTGCATTCCTTCAGGACATAGTGTCCCCTGCATACTAACCTCTCCTTACCTAAGGTGGTTTCCAGATTGACAGTTAACCAACCTGTACAACTGCTAGAAAACTGGGTAAAGAACCCTTCATTCCCTAGATGTGCATAAACAGCTGAGATTCTGTTTACACAGAACAAAGGATTATGTAAAGTCTGAACAGTTATTTTCCTCATTTGTAAAAGGGGAAGAGGGTAAACCTGTCCACAAACTATTTCCAAATGGCTAACATATTATATCTTTCTTTTACCAGCAGAGGTAAATCTAGCAGAAGGCCGTATAGGCAGCTGTTTAGGGCCTAGTGCTAGTTGGTGGGCTCAGTGAATGCTGCCAGCCCCATCATTCGGAAACTGTCATTATAAAATGTTTTCTGATGCAAAGTCATGGTCACCAAGATGTTCTTCGTGTTTCACTGTTGCAGTCATCACATTTGGGTTATCCGCTTGCAGTTGCCCTCAGTCGGCCTGATTATCAAAGTCTTGGGTCCTGCATTGGTTGCTGTCTCATCTTCCATGATGTCAGGTAGTCAGGAGTATAAAGCATGCAGCCAACGCCATTACATCAGTCTATCTTGCCGTGTGGTGCCCAAAACCGAAGCAGTTCACAAGTGCCGGTCAGCCGACTCTTGAAATTTTCATTTTCGAGTTTCAGAACCGAAGTCTTCAACTAAAGCAAAGTACCCCTGTTCGGGAAACTTTTTCTTGCTCTAAACCAATGTCAGTAAAAGTCAATAATTGTATTTCTTGTGGAAAGCAAATACCTCACAAAGATTTTCATTCGTACTGTACTCCTTGCCTAGGCCCTGACCACGACATACCTCGCTGTCTGTGTTGTGCCTTATTTAAGCAATGAACCATTCATTGTCTGTATATTTACGCTTCTAAATATTTTGGTACTCTGTTCAGTTATCGCGATATGTCTTCAGTAAGCCATCTGACTACCGACATTTTGAAAAAACGCAAAGATTGGGTCCAAAGCTGCTAACGACACTTCTCCTAAGCTAGTCGCCAATTCGCCGGTACTCGGTGAGATGCTTTCACAGCCCCTGATACCCGCAACTTCAGATTCGCAGGCCTCTACTGAGACCCATTCGGAGTCCGGAATGCCACGAGATGCTTCAGCTGTGGAACCTGCGGATGTCTCTATCTTGGATGGGTCCGGAGCCGCTGTGCAGGCATCGGCTTCTGAGAGTGTATTCAGGCCTACCGAATTGCATATTAAACCAACGCCATCTTCTTCTTCAAGGCCTAAAACTCAAACTATGACTAGAAAACCGATGCCCAGACCACGTGGTCAGGCCTCTATGCATAAAAAACAGATAAGAATGGCTGAAGACCTTATTACTTTAATCAGGGAAAGCCAACCTTCCCCCTCTAAGAGACCTAGGACTGAATTTGCTTATGATACTTCTGACCAGAATTCTGAATTTACCCTTATAATACCTATGAGGATTATGATGCAGAGGGTTCTATTCCCTCTGTCGCCCCCCCCCCCCCCCCCCCCCACACACACACACACACAGGATTTCTCTTTTGGTGAAACCTTGCGTACTCTTAGGGAGCACTTTCGCTGGGAAAGCCAGGATTACTCTGATTCTAAAAAGAGGCTTAGGGATTTCTTACTCTTGCCCCAGCACAGGCCTTTAGCTATCTCTCCTGTACTTGACGTTGTTGATGATGCCTTTTCTGAATCTAGCTTGGCCCCTGACTCTCTACCTCCTGCTCCCAGAAAACCTGATAGATATTACAGGGTTCCTGACTTTCACAAGTTCCTTTTTAAAAATCCTACTGCGGATCCTGAGACCATTTCACAGGGACCCAAGGGCATCAAGGCTACTACTGCCAAAAATCCTACCCCCTCTGATGGAGACTCCAGGGCGCTGGATAGATGGGGTAAGAAAGTATACACTTCTGCAACTTTGACCATCAGGGCCTTAAACTACCAGTTTCATATGTTAAAGTATCAGCAGCATATCACTGGATTGCTTAAACAGAAAATGATGTTAATTCCTGATTGTGCTGAAAATAAGGATTTACAGGATTTAATGCATTCTGCTGAACAGGTTGGAAAGCGTACTTTGCAGTCTGGTTTTGATTCACTAGAGGCATCTTGCAGGGCTGCTGTCACTGGGTCTGTACTTAGAAGGCATGCTTGGCTTAAGGAGCAGTCTTTGCCAGATCATGTTAAAGCTAAATTGCTGGATGCTCCATTAATTCAGGACCACCTGTTTGGCAACAAAGCAGAAGAAGTTCTTAAAAAGATGGAGGAAAAAGCTAAAACTATGCAAACTGTTAGATTTACTACAAGTACAACCTCCAAGATTTAGTAGGCATTGGCCCTCTAAGAATTTGTCGTTTCCTGCCTCTTCCATGCCTTCTCAGTCCAAACCCAAAACCAGCAGAACACCCAGGCTTCAGTCCCAGGGTATGCACAGGACTAAACAGTGGGGGCTCCCACTTCCAAATCAGGGAGTAGTAAGACTCCCCCTAGGGTCAACTGTCTCAATGACTTCACTTTAAACCTTCCAAGCACTTCTCAACTGACTGCTCCTTTAGGGGGAAAGATTGCTCTGCAGGCAAAAAACTGGGACTCATTACCCAGGACAAATGGGTGTTATAGTTTCCCAAGGATACAGATTTCACTTCCACACATTACCAACCCCAAATGGTTGGCCAGATCTACCCCCAAATCAGTGGGCAGAGGCTCAAAAGCAAGTACTCTCTCTCTTAAGCATAAAGACTGTTCAAACTGTACTAGAAGAAGAAAAGGGACAAGGTTTCTACTCAAGACTTTTCCTGGTACCCAGAAAAGGCAACTCTTGGCATCCTACCCTGGACCTTTCCATATTAAACACCTTTTTGGTGATTCCAAAATTCAAGATGCTAACTCTTCACCAGTTGCTTCCTACGCTAGGCAAAGATGCCTGGTTGGCAACACTGGATTTAAAAGAAGCCTACCTGCACATCCAATCAGGGAATCTTGCAGAAGATACCTACGCTTCAAATCAGTTCTCTGCACTGCCATTTGGCTTATCTACTGCTCGCAGTGTATTCACAAAGTGCCTAGCTCCAGTCATTCCAGTTTGCAGGCAAATAAATATTCAAATATACCCATACCTGGATGATTGTCTAAATCAGGCAGAAAGAAGCCAGGACATACTTTTGAATCGTCTGGCATTTGTAAAAAAGGTGCTAACTTGTCTGGGGTACACCATAAATGAAAAGAAATCACATCTGGTACCCTGTCAACAAATTATATTCCTGGAAGCAGGCTTGAACAAAACTTCCCAGATGGCTTTCCTCATGCCAGAGAAACAAATTCATTTGACAACTTACTTAAAACTAATGGCCACAAAAACCCTGCTATCTGCAAGGCAAATACTGCAAGCCTTGGGGTTCATGGCTTCCTGCATTGTACTAATTCCATATGCAAGACTGCATATGAGGAAACTACAATGGTATCTAAAAAGCCTATGGTGCCAACATTCTCAGGATCTAGAAGCAGTGATCCCTATCATACCTTGCCTACAGTTAGAGTTCCTTTGGTGGCAGAGGCCTGCCACCTAAACAAGGGACTACCATTCACTCTACTCCCTGCCACCCAAACCCTAACAACAGACGCATCAGACTAAGCGTGGGGGGGCTCACCTGGCAGGGAAGTGCATTCAGGGCAAATGGAACCCAAGTCAAATGCACCTGCATATCAATCAGAAAGAAATGTTAGCTGTACAGAATGCTGTGACAGCCTTCAAGGACCACATTCTTCCAGGACAATTAATGGTAAGGATGGACAACACCACTGTTATGTGGTACAAAAACAAGCAGGGGGTACCCATTCTTACCCCCTCTGCAGACTAGCCATGGCTCTGTGGAAAACAGCCTTGAGCTACCAAGTGCATCTACAGGCTCAATTCCTGCCAGGAAAACTAAATACACTGGCAGACGAACTAAGCAGAAATCTCATGGACCCACACGAGTTGAAATTGGAACCAAAGATTTTCAACATGTTGATAAACAAATGGGGGAGCCCAGATATAGACCTGTTTACCTCTTCCCCAGAACTATCAGTTAGACAAGTTATGCACAAGGACTCCCCACAAACAAGCTTGGAAAGTGGATGCTCTGTCCTTCAGCTGGAAAAATCTATCAGTTTATGCCTTTCCTCCTGCGCCTCTCCTCTCCAAAGTACTACTAAAGATCAAACAGGACAAACCAAGGACGATACTGATTGCACCAGACTGGCCACGCCAACACTGGTACCCCCTCTTGCGCAGTTTGTCACCGCTGGCTCCATGGCATCTGCCTCAGACCCCTACCCTGCTGTCACAGCAGGAGAGCCAGATTCTACACCCTCAGCTTCAAACCCTGACCCTGGCAGACTGGCTAATTTCGTAATCTTTCCATTACCATCCCTCAGTAAACAAGTGTGGATGTCATTTTGGAGACAAGGAGGCCTAGTACTACAAAATCTTATGCTGAAAAATGGAAAAGATTCTGTGCCTGGAACCAAACTCAAGGGATGGGCACAGCAGCGCCCAATTTACCTCTGATTCTTCAATACTTAACTGAGATGCTTCACAAGGGCTTTTCTTTTTCCTCCATCAAAATTCACGCCTCAAGCCATTTCAGCTCATTACAACACAGGACCACCCCTCTTCTCATCCAGTGCTCAAACAGTTCCTCAGAGGGGCCAAAAACTTAAGACCACCCAGGAGAGCCTAAACGCCATCCTGAGACCTTAACTTTGTACTGGAAAAACTCACTCTTCCTCCTTTTGAGTGAGCTGCAAGTGCAGAGTTAAAATTTCTTTCTTGGAAAACTTCCTTCCTTTTAGCAATTACTTCAGCAAGAACAGTATCTGAACTACAAGTCCTTATGGCAGTGGAGCCTTTCATCATCTTTCATGCGGACAGGGTGTCCCTCAGGACCAATCCCGCCTTCATGCCAAAGGTGTGGTATCCAATGTGGCTCTTAATCAGTCCATTCATTTGCCAACCATCTTTTCTAATCAGAACAAAGGGGAAAGGATCCTGCACACGTTAGATGTGCACAGACAACTTAGATTTTACTTAGACAGGACTAAACCTCAATTATAGCTGGTCCTAATGCTATTTAAATGCCTCCTCCTATCCTTAGCTTTGGGAATCTACCCAAAAGTGATGACTGCAACAGTGAAACACGAAGAACATATTACAGTTGTGTACACTTAACATATTTTAGTGTATTCACTGTTGCAGTCCTGGTTACCCTCCCTCCAGCCCCCTGACTTCCTTTGGCTATATCTTGACTCTCCTTTACTATGCTTAAAAGCTTTTTGGTGTACTTGCATTTTTATTGGAGTTGTAACCTTGTGTGTGCGTGTATGTATGTATGTGTGTGTGTTTATATATATATATATATATATATATATATATATATATATATATATATATATATATATCTGGGGCAAGAAAAGCTGATGTAATGGCGTCGGCTGCATGCTTTATACCCCTGAGTACCTGATGTCATGGAAGATGAGACAGCAACTGACGCAGGACCCAAGACTTTGATAATCAGGCCGACTGAGGGCTACTGCAAGCAGATAACCCAAATGTGATGACTGCAACAGTGAATACACTCTAACATCACATTAATGGTAAGTGTACACTACTGTACGTTCTTTGTGCATCAGTACAGTAAATTAATTAAATTAGCCTTATTCCTTTCATTCCCAACCCCCATAAAGTACTTACCACTTGCTATGTGGTTGACCTGGCACCAGCATGAATTATCACTCATGTAGATTTTGGCATTTGGATTTTTTTCATACAGGGTGGGGGGTGGTAGTGGTAGACAGTGAAGTGTGTGTGTGTATCTATGTATGAATGTGCATACACGCGCGCACACACACACACACACACTTTTTTTTGTTATAAATTTTAAGCAGTTGCTCACTTGCACAGGTTCTGTTTTTGCATTCATCCTCTGCTCTGTCTCTTCTAGTTTAATTATTAAATAATCTTGGTCTCTAGATGATCCTGCTCCCCCCCCACGAACAGCAGTGGTACAATCTAGAAGTCCTTCCCGGAGTCTAAAGAAGCAGTTTGTTTGCTCTACAAAATTTGACAAGTGGACAAAGGTGCTTTCCTCTAGAGCCACAGCTACTACCAAAGCTTTCCTTAACGGGCCACGCCATCCAGGACATCCTTGAAGCATCTACCAGGTCATCTCTGCACACCTTCTTCAAACATTACAGTATGAGGAAGTGCATCCAGAGGCAGGGCAGGTTTTGCTTCTACTGTCCTGCAGGGCTTCCTCTCCATTTGGCCTGTCCTCTTCCCAAATGTTCAATGCGTTGGGAGTCTTCCCAAGAAGTGAGGGCTCCAACGAGTACTACAATGGATGGTGTAGTTGTGTTAGGAAATTACCGTAAATGTACAAGTTCAAGTAATGTCACTGTTGCAGCCAGTGCGTCTTCCCTCCATCCTGTTTACTTTTCATTTTTTCCCTTCCTTTTAGTCCCTTTCTAATTGGACACCTGTTAGGTTAGGGTGGCTTATTCCCAGATTATACCTTTCCCTCACAACTCTACCAGGCTGACATCCCTAATCTGATGGCTTTCTTCTTGGGGAAAGGGTTGGGGTTCTTTGGGTGGGCTTGTGTCATTTGTGGATGCTCCACTTGGCCCATTGGGCTCTATATTCAGGGGTTGCTCCAGTGGCTTTTGCTAGTGCAAGAAAGATCTGAAGATGACATTGTACTGCATATCCTTTGTACCACTGATTTGCTCACTCCTTGGTAGGAAGGCTTTGGCTGAATTACTTTGGGAGGGGCTGTGGAAAACTGGACAACAGCAGTGGGCTGCCGGCAAGGCAGTATATTCCAAGAAGTGAGGTCCGCAATGAATCTTAATGTCTACATTTATGGTTGTTTCCTAACACAACTGTAGTATTCTTTTTCAGAAAGTGATGGGGCATGTCTAGCAGACGGTTTGTGGAACTTTTAGAACCTTTCCTGAGGAATGTGTACAACGGTCTAGGAGGCAGGTAAATGTAGGTATATGAGGGGCAGATGAGCTATAAAGTTAAAAGAGCAAACAGCACAGAGCAGATAACAAGTCTGGAAGGAAGAGCAAAGACAGAGGCCATGAGCCTCAAAAGGTAGCTGAATATGAGCCATGTCACACAACATTGCACAGTGATGTGATACAGTAAATGTAAAAGTCTGTCTTACTTTCATACGTGTTTTCCTTTCTGTCTCCATGTAGGAACTAACACAAGCGACACACGGTGTGACTCATGTGCCGAGGGATTTTACAACAATGAATCATCATTAACTGCAAAGTGCCTTCCACATTCTCGGTGAGTGTTTTGGGACTACTCAATGTAATAGTAGTACAACTCTATAACTTCCCACTGCTGCGTTACACCACACATACCTTTTAGATGTTCTTCATGTTTCACTGTTGCAGTCATCACATATGGGTTGTCTGCCTGCAGGTAGCCCTCAGTCAGCCTGAATATCAGAGTCTTGGGATTTCTGTCAGTTGCTGTCACTTCTTCCATGACGTCAGGTTGTCAGGAGTGTAAAACATGCAGCCGATGCCATTACTTCAGCTTTTCTTGCCACGTGGGATCCCGAAGCAGAAGCAGTTTGCAAGTGCCGGTTGGCCGCTACTTGAAATTTTCATTTTTTGAGTTTCAAACCTGAAGTCTTCTAAAGCTAAGTACCCCATTGGGGATCCTTATTTCTTCCTCTAACCGATGTCAGAAAAAGTTAACAATTGTCTTGCCTGTGGAAAGCAAATACCTCGCAGAGATTTTCATTCTTACTGCGTCACCTGTTTAGGCCCAGACCACGACATTCCTCGCTCTCGGTTTTGTGCCTTGTTTAACACCCAAACTATTCGTCATCAGGCTGTCTTTGTTGCTAAATTCTTTTGGTCTCGTTTTCCATATTCTGAAATGGCTTCAATAAGCCATCCAACTAATGATCTTCTGAAAAAACTTAAGGATAAAGACAGAGACAGACCACATAGGTCCAAAGCTGCTGACGACGCTTCTGTTAAGCTAGTCACCAGTCCGCTGGTACTCAGGCACTTTCGCAGCCCCTGATACCCGCTTCTTCAGATTCGCAGGCCTCTACTGAGACCCATTCGGAGTCAAGTATGCGACGAGATGCTTCTTCAACTATGGAACCTGCGGATGTCTCTACCTTGGATGGGTTCAGAGCCACTGTGCAGGCACCAACTTCTGAGGGTGTATTCAGACCTTCCGATGTTCGTATTAAACCGACTACTTCATTTCTGACTAAAACTGCCAAGTTTCTCAGGCCCAGAGTTCGCACTACACCTAGGAAACCAACGACTAAAGTGCATTCTCAAGCTCCCATGCCACAGAAACAAATTCTTAGAATAGCTAAAGACCTTATTACTTTAATTAGGGGTAGCCAGCCTTCCCCCTCTAAAAGACAAAGAATTGATTTTCCTTCTGATTCTACAGACCATGAGTCCGATGACTCTGATCCCTCTGATTACCAGGACACATACCCTTATCTACCTATGAGGATTCAGATGCAGAGGATTCTATTCCCTCTGCCTCCCTTCCAGAGGACTTTTCTTTTGGTGAAACCTTGCATACCTTAAGAGAGCATTTCGCTGGGAATGCCAGGACTACCCACAGTCCAAAAGACTCAGATAATTGTTAGACTTGCCTCAGCACAGGCCTCTAGCTATACCCCCTGTCCTGGATATTGCAGATGATGTCTTCATGGAATCCAGTCTTACCCCTGATACTTTGCCACCAGCTCCTAGAAAGCCTGACAGGTACTACAGAGTACCTGACTCTCACAAATTTCTCTCTAAAAGTCCCAATGTGGATCCAGAGACCATTTCCCAGGGACCTAAAGGTATTAAGGCTACTACAGCCAAAAACCCTACCCCTTCAGACAGGGATTCTAGAGCTTTAGACGGATTGGGTAAGACGGTATATACCTCTGCAACTCTTGCCATCAGGGCTTTGAATTGCCAGTTTCACATGTTGAAGTACCAGCAGCATATTATGGAACTAATTAAACAAAAAATGTTGTTGATTCCTGATTGTACAGAAAATAAAGATTTACAAGAGTTAATGCGTTCTGCAAACCAAGTTAGTAAATATATTTTGCAGTGTGGTTTTGATGCCTTAGAAGCATCTTGCAGGGCTGCTGTCACTGGGTCTGTACTGAGAAGGCATGCTTGGCTGAAGGAACAAATCTTGCCAGACCATGTCAAAGCAAAATTACTAGATGCTCCATTAAACCAAGAATGTTTGGTACAAAAGCAGAAGTTGTTCTTAAAAAGATGAAGGAAAAAGCTAAATCTATGCAAACTGTTAAAGATTTCTTACAGGTACAGCCGCCTAGATTCAGTAGGCATTGGCCTTCTAAAAACTGGTCTTTTCCAGTCCAAGTCCAGGGGCAACAGACCACAAAGACTACAGTCTCAGGGTAGGCAGGGATCTAAACAATGGAGTGCTCCCACCTAAAAAAACAGGGAGTGGTAAGCCACCCCTTATGGAAAGAGTTCACAATGACTTGTCTGTCATCCTTCCCAGCCATGCCCATTTACTTTCACCCCTAGGAGGAGAACTCGCCCTGCATGCAAAAAACTGGAAGTACATTACCCAGGACCAATGGATCCTAAACATTGTATCCCAGGAGTACATATTCTACTTCCACTCACTGCCACCCCCAAGTGGGTTGCCAGACCTTTCTCCAAACCAGTGGGCAGAGGCTCAAAAGCAAGTACTTTCTCTTCTCAGTATCAGAGCTAAGGGGACAGGGTTTCTACTCTAGACTGTTTGTGGTGCCCAGAAAAGTGAACTCTTGGCGCCCTTTCGTGGATCTGTCCATTCTCAACACCTTCCTTGTGGTACCAAAATTCAAAATGCTTACACTCCAGCAGCTGCTTCTTATACTAGCCAAGGACTCCTGGCTGGTCACCCTAGACTTAAAAGAAGCTTATCTACACATCCCCATAAGGGAAACTTGCAGGAAATATCTACATTTTGTGGCAGGTTCTACGCACTATCAGTTCTCTGCACTTCCCTTTGGCTTATCTACTGCACCCAGGGTATTCAAAAGTGCCTGGCTCCAGCCATTGCATACTGCAGGCAGAGAAATATTCAAATTTACCCATACTTGAACGATTGCCTGATTCAGGCAGACAGTCAGGAATTGCTACTTCAACACCTGATGTTAGTAAAGAGACTCTAACTTCTCTGGTGTATACCATCTACAAAAAGAAATCACATCTGGTACCTAGCCAAAAGATTGTATTCCTGCAAGCTTAAACGCAACTTCCCAGATGGCATTCCTCACTCCAGAAAAGCAGGTATATTTGACAAATTACTTCAAACTACTGGCCACCAAAACCCAGCTATCTGCAAGAAAAATACTGCAAGCCCTAGGGTTCCTGGC
This sequence comes from Protopterus annectens, assembly GCF_019279795.1. Lineage (NCBI taxonomy): Eukaryota > Metazoa > Chordata > Ceratodontiformes > Protopteridae > Protopterus > Protopterus annectens. The sequence goes on from NC_056741.1 coordinate 7,205,279, forward strand.
CTCATGTATTCTACTAATTCCATATGCAAGACTGCATATGAGGAAACTTCAGTGGTACTTGAAAAGTCTTTGGTGTCAACATTCTCAGGACCTGGAAACACTGATTCCTAGCATTCCTTGTCTAAGGAAGGAGTTCCTTTGGTGCGCAGATGCTTGCAACCACAACAAGGGACTCCCTTTCACTCAACACCTTGCCACCCAAACCCTAACAACAGACACATCAGACTATGCATGGGGGGCTAACATAGCAGGCAAATGGAACCAAGGACAAATTCACCTGCATATCGGTCAAAAAGAAATGTTAGCTGTACAGAATGCGCTGACAGCCTTCAAATACCTTATCCTTCCAGGATAACTCTTGATAAAGACGGACAACACCACAGTTATGTGGTATATAAACAAGCAGGGAGGAAATCGTTCCTACCCAATCTGTAGGTTAGCCATGGACCTGTGGAACACAGCCTTGAGCAATCAAGTGCACCTGCAAGCTCAATTCCTGCCAGGCAAACAAAATTCACTCGCAGACGATTTAAGCAGAAATCTACTGGACCCACACAAGTGGAAAATGGAACCCAACTCATTCAAACTTATAATCCACAGGTGGGGGACACCAGAGGTGGACCTCTGCTTCCCCCCAAAACTATCAATTGAGCAAATTTTGCACCAGAAATCCCCACAGCCAAGCATGGAAAGTGGATGCCCTATCCTTTACATGGGAAAACCTCTCAATCTATGCTTTTCCCCCTGAGCCCCTCCTCTCAAAAGTACTACTCAAGATCAAACAGGACAGGCCAAGGACAGTCTTTATTGCACCAGACTGGCCATGCCAGCACTGGTACCCACTCCTACACAGTCTGACAACAGTGCCACCCTGACACCTACATCAGACCCCCTCTGCTGTCCCTGCAGGAAAGACAGATTTTGCATCCTCAGCTGCAAACCCTGACCCTTACAGCCTGGCTTATTCCCTGAATTCACCACCAGAAACCCTCAGCAAACAGGTGCTGGATGTCATCCTTGAGGCCAGAAGGCCTAGTTCTAGGAAGTCCTATTCAGAAAAATGGAAAAGATACTGTTCCTGGAGCCAGTCTCAAGGAAAGGACACAGCCATGCCCACCTTACCTCAAATCCTAGATTGCCTTGCAGAGCTACTTCACAAAGGCCTATCCTTCTCATCATTTAAGATTTATGCCTCTGCATCTCAGCTCATTACAATACTGAGCCACCCCTCTTCTCTCTCCCTCTGATCAAACAGTTCCTGAGAGGAGCTAACAATTTACGACCCCCGAGGAGCACTCCCACTCCTGCCTGGGACCTTAACTTTATATACTAGAGAAGCTCACACTTCCCCCTTTTGAGCTTGCTGCTACAGCAGAGTTAAAATTCCTCTCTTGGAAAACGGCCTTACTTCTAGCCATCACTTCAGCAAGAAGAGTGTCTGAGTGGAACCCTTCATTATTTTCCATGTGGACAGGGTTTCCCTCAGGACTAACCCATCATTTATGCCCAAGATGGTATCGAGTGTGGCTTTAAACCAATCCATCCTTTTACCAACCTTTTTCCCTAAACCTTGGCATAAAGGGGAAAGGATCCTGCACTCCTTGGACGTACACAGACAGCTCAGGTTCTACCTTGACAGGACTAAGCCTCTCAGAAAAACTGACCAGCTGCTAGTCAGCTTTGCTACAGGGGCAGAGGGCAAGGCCATTTCAAAGCAAACCATTTCCAAATGGATAGCACACTGCATCCATTTCTGCTACAAACACCATGGAAAACTAAACCTACCCCACAGGGGATCAGAACTCATTCCACTAGGGCTACCTCAACCTCTACAGCATTTCTCAGGGGAGTCCGTACCAGGGACGTCCTGGAAGCTGCAACCTGGAGTTCTGCACACACCTTAACCAAGCATTACCATTTTACCTGTCTTTTCTAAATGCAGAGCTGGATTTGCCACAGCAGTCTTGCAAGGCCTGCTAGCTAGCTCTAATACTTCTTGACTGCCTCCACTCTTCCTCAGCTTTGGGAATCGACCCAAATGTCCTTCAAGGATGCATCTGCAGTCATAACATATGGGTTGTCCTGCCTCAGGCAGCCCTTTGGTCGGCCGGATTCCAAAGTCTGGGTCTGGCCTCGGCTGATGTCGCACTTCACCCGACGTCATAGCTTCTGGGGTATAAAGTCATCAGCCGACGCCATTTTCCTCAGTCTTTCTTGCCGCGTGGTGCCCGAAGCAGAAGCTGTTCGCAAGTGCCGGTCAGTCAGATCCAGAGATTTCAGCTACCAAGACTTCTAAAAGCTGGTACCCGCTGGGGACTCTTTCTTGCCTCAGCCGATGTCAGACAAAGTAAATAATTGTTTAACTTGTGGGAAACAAATACCTCATAAGGATTTCCACTCTTACTGCCTTCCTTGCTTAGGCCCAGACCACGACGTATCAGCTTGTTTAGCCTGTGCTTCCTTCAACCGACGGACACTTAGACGTCGGTCGGAGTTTGCAGAAGAGTTTTTTTGATCCGGTTTTGCATATAAAATGCCATCTGAGACTCCGACTACACATTTAGCCAAAAAATGCAAGGAAAAGGACCGACACTCGCGGCCCGCGGTTTCAGCTGAAACCACGGTTAGGCCTACCGCGAGTGTCTCGGTTTCAGCTGAAACCGAGTCCTCGGTTCTTCCTTCTGCTGAAAACATGCCTCCGACAACCGAGGCCAGAGAGGCCCCGGCTGAGTCGGTTACAGAAATTCCTACCGAAGAAGCAGGCGCACAAGAACTGTCCGACACCATTCCGTTGGACATTTATACTCCTGCACGTGGGGCAGCTAGACCCCCTGCTTCTATGTCTATTAAGGCCTTCTCCAGGGCTAAAGCAGCTAAAATTTCCAAGGCCTTACCAACAAAATCTTCCTCTCGGAGACCTTCCTCAAGTTCTCAGATTCTCAGCCTTGCTGAGGACCTTATATCTCTGATTAGGGGATCCCAACCTCACCCAGACAGGGCCTCACAACCTCCTCCTGACAAAAGGCCTAGGACTGAACCCCCTGAACCTCTCTCCTCTGATTATTCCTCGGATGGATCAGATTTATCCGACCATCAGGAAGGACCATACTCGCCTTATGAGGATTTGGATGCAGAAGACTCAATTCCTTCTGCCTCCCCCCCAAGAAGAATTTTCCTTTGGGGAGACTTTACACTCAATGAGGGAACACTTTCAATGGCAGGGTCAGGATTTTTCTGATTCTAGGAAAAGGCTAAGGACTTTTTTACACTTGCCACAGCATAGGCCTTTAGCCATACCACCTGTACTATCAGTTGTTGGTGATGCATACAATGATGTCAGTTCTGCCCCTGATTCTCTTCCCCCGGCCCCTGCCAAACCTGACAGATATTACAGGGTCCCGGATTCTCACTTCCACTTGTATAAGGCCCATGCTGCAGACCCAGAAACTATTTCTCAGGGCCCAAAGGGTGTTGCAGCTGCCACTGCCAAAAACCCCCTACCCTCTGAAAGAGAGTCAAGAGCATTAGAGAGATGGGGTAAAAAGTTTATACATCTGCTACTCTTTCTGCCAGGGCTTTAAACTGTCAATTCCATATGATACAGTACCAGGAATTTTTGTTAGATCAGCTGAATAAAAAGCTTTCCTCTCCTGAACCTTTAGACCGTAAGTCCCTTCAGGATTTGGTATATAACTCTCAGCAGGTCAGTAATCATTTCTTAAAATGTGGCTATGATGCACTGGAGGCTTCATTTAGATCAGATATGCCTGGAGCAGTGATGCGAAGGCATGCCTGGCTAAAAGAGCAATCCTTGCCAGACCATGTCAAGTCTAAACTCCTAGATGCCCCTATGGAGAAACAGAGTTTATTTGGCTCCCCTGCACAGGAGATTCTCAAGAAAGTGGAAGAAAAAGCTAAATCTGTGCAAACAGTCAAGGATTTTCTGCAGGTCCAACCTCCGAGGTTCAGCAGAAACTGGCCTTCAAAGAATTGGTCCTTTCCAGACACCTCCAGAGCACAGAGAGGCAGAAATAGATGCCCAAGAGGCAGAGGTCAATCAAGGGGTGCCTACAGGGGTCGTCAGTGGCAACCTGCCAACCAGAGGAGTACCGACACAGCTGCGACTACAACCACTTCCACAGGACAGACACAATGACTTGCTTCTGATTCCCCCTACCAGGGAGCAACTAGAAGCACCCTTGGGTGGAAAGTTAGCTTTATTTTCGAAAAACTGGCATTGTATTACAGGAGACAAATGGACATTGCAAACAATAGACAAAGGCTACAGGTTTCACTTCCACACTTTACCAAAAAAGAGAGGAATGCCAAACCTTCCACCATGCCAAACCTTCCACCAAGCCAGAAGCCAGAGGCTCTAAAACAAATCATCAACTTACTAAGGATGAGAGCAATAGAAAGGGTACCATCCATGGAACAAGGCCAAGGATTTTACTCCAGACTATTCCTTGTACCAAGAAAAGAAACTCAATGGAGGCCTATTTTCAACTTGTCCGCACTAAACACATATCTCATTGTACCAAAATTCAAGATGCTGACCCTACAGCAACTTCTTCCCATGTTGGGCAAGGAGTCTTGGCTTGTGACTCTAGATCTCAAGGAGGCATACCTGCATGTCCCTATACGACCAGATTGCAGAAGACACCTCAGATTTCTTGCAGGATCAGAGCATTATCAATTCTCAGCATTGCCCTTTGGCTTATCTACTGCACCCAGAGTATTCACGAAATGCCTGGCATCGATAATTGCACATTGCAGGCTTCAGGGAATTCAGATCTACCCATACCTGGACGACTGCCTAATACAAGCGGACAACAAGACAAAAATAAAGGATTTGGCCTATGTCATACAACTGTTACAAGCCTTGGGATACACAGTCAACATCCAGAAGTCAAGACTAGCGCCATCCCAAAGGATAACATTTTTGGGTGCAGAACTGGACACAATAACTCAGATGGCTTTTCTCACAGAAGAAAAACAAAAGCAACTCCCAGTCTACTTCATGGCTTTGACAAGACAAACTCAGCTTACTGCAAGGAAAGTCCTGCAGGCCCTGGGTTACATGGCATTTTGCATAATCTTGATCCCGCATGCCAGGCTGCATATGAGAAAATTACAATGGTACCTAAGGAATGTAAGGTCTCAACACAGTCTAGAAACTATGATACCAATCATTCCATGCCGGAAAAAAGAATTCCTGTGGTGGGCTCAGGCCTGCCAGACCAACAGAGGGTTGCCTTTCCACAAACCACAACCAAGGCAGACCATCACCACGGATGCCTCAGACCTAGGCTGGGGGGCACACATGGAAGACAAGTGTATCCAAGGCCTATGGTCTCAAGACCAGCTGAATCTACACATAAATCTAAAGGAGATGCTGGCAGTGGAGCATGCAATCGAGGCATTCAAATCATTCCTCCAGCAAGGACATCTGCTGATAAGGACAGACAATACTACAGTCATGTGGTACATCAACAAACAGGGAGGCATGCATTACTACCCTCTATGCCGGATGGCAATGGACCTGTCTAGGCCTGAATCTCAACATTCAACTGCAGGCCAAATTCATACCAGGAAAAGAGAATTCACTAGCAGACAGCTTAAGCAGAACTACCACGGATGCTCACGAATGGATGCTGCATCCAGACATCTTCAAAAACATAACAAAGAAATGGGGAGTGCCAGAGATAGACCTGTTCGCCTCCCCACTCAACCACCAACTGAAGAAATTCTGCTCAAGAGAATACCACCCACAAGCCTGGAGGGTGGACTCCCTTTCTTTCAGCTGGAAGGCCCTGACAGTTTATGCCTTTCCTCCTCTCCCATTAATGTACAAAGTTCTACTGAAGATCAGGGAGGAACAGCCAAAGGTGATTCTGATAGCTCCAGACTGGCCAAGGCAGCATTGGTATCCGCTACTGAGAAGCATGTCTCTGACGAACTCATGGCCTCTACCTCTATGGCCTTTACTTCTAACGCAGAACAACTACAAGACCCTGCATCCAAACCTGAAAACACTGCAGCTAACTGCCTGGAAAATTGCATAAAACAAAACCAAACTGTTTTATCTCAGAGGGTCAAGGACATTATCCTGGAGGCTCGCAGACCCTCCACAAGAAAAACATACTCAGCTAAATGGAAGAGATTCCTCATTTGGAGTGCATCAAAGGGTACAAATGTCACACTGGCAAACCTGGCACACATCCTAGAATACTTAGCAGAACTGTTCCACAATGGCTTGTCCTATTCTTCCATTAAGATTCATGCTTCAGCAATTTCAGCAGAGTACAACATGGATCCTCCTATCTTCTCTCACCCTCTCCTCAGACAATTTTTAAGAGGGATCAAAAATGTAAAACCTCCAAGGAAGCCACCTGTGCCTGCATGGGATCTCAATTTTGTGCTGGAAAAATTAACACTTCCCCCTTTTGAACCAGCAGCATCAGCAGACTTACAGTTCTTATCTTGGAAAACTGCGTTCCTTCTAGCAATCACTTCAGCAAGAAGAGTATCCGAGTTACAGGCATTAATGGCAGTGCAGCCTTTCCTTATCTTCCACCAGGATAGAGTGTCTCTGAGAACCAATCCTACTTTCATGCCAAAGGTGGTATCCAGGGTATCCTTGAACCAAGCTATTCATTTGCCTACGTTCTTCCCTAACCCACAAAACAGGGGGGAAAAACTATTGCACACCCTGGATGTACACAGACAACTACGCTACTATCTGGACAGAACTAAAACCAGCAGAAAAACCTGACCAGCTTCTGGTAGCATATGCAACAGGAGTGCAAGGAAAAGCAATTTCCAAACAGACAATTTCAAAATGGATAGGAAATTGCATTCGATTCTGCTACTCTTTTCATGGAAAGACAACTCTTGAAAATATCAGGCCTCACTCCACAAGAGCCACAGCCACCACTACAGCTTTCCTATGAGGAGTGGCTACCAAAGACATTTTAGAAGCTGCTACTTGGAGCTCCGTGCATACATTTGCCAAGCATTACAATCTTCCTTTATACTCCAGATCCCGAGCAGGTTTTGCAACTGCAGTTTTACAGGGGATCTTAACTACACCATCATTATCTTAGTGCCTCCTCCCCCAGTTTGGCTGTGGTATTCTACCCATATGTTATGACTGCAGATGCATCCTTGAAGGACATAGTACAGTTTTGTACCTACCATAAATGTAGATGTCCGATATGTATGCATCTGCAGTCAGGATTACCCACCCTCCTTCCTCTCTGTGGTATTCCTAGGGTGCTTACCCCTCTTTTAGCTAGCTGGGGGAATCTATTACGGTGTATTTGTTTGTATGTATATATGTATATATATATTTTGCTTTCTACTGTTTGGAATTTTCTACATTTATCCAAATTTAGCCTTCCTAGAGGGCACCTGGCATCTGGGGCAAGAAACACTGAGGAAAATGGCGTCGGCTGATGCCTTTATACCCCAGAAGCTATGACGTCGGGTGAAGTGCGACATCAGCCGAGGCCAGACCCAGACTTTAGAATCCGGCCGACCGAAGGGCTACCTGAGGCAGGACAACCCATATGTTATGACTGCAGATGCATAACTATCGGACATCTACATTTATGGTAGGTACAAAACTGTACTGTGTGATGACTGCAACAGTGAAACACGAAGAACATAGTGCAGTTGTGTACACTTACCAGAATGTTGCAGTCATGGTTACCCTCCCTCCAGCCTCCTGACTTCTCTATGCTTTCTACCTTTACTCTTTGTGGCCATATTTTATGGTTATGGTATTTACTTTTTGCTGGAGGTGTTCCACACCATGTAATTGCTTCCTATTTTGGGGGCTCCTGACATTTGGGGCAAGAAAAACTGATGTAATGCTGTCTGCTGCATGTTTTATACCCCTGACGACCTGACTTCATGGAAGAAGTGACAGCATCTGACGCAGAAATCTCAAGACTGGTATTCGGGTCGAAAGATGGCTACCTGCAAGCAGATAACCCAAGTGTGATGACTGCAACAGTGAATACACTTTTAACATCTACATTTATGGTAAGTGTACACAACTGTACTTTCTGAAGCATCTGTCATTCTGATTTCTGAACTGATATGGGAGCTAAGCAGTCACTGACGATGCCTGCACTGCTTTAGTTGTTGTGATTATTGTGCAACTCTTGTTTGCAGATGTGGCAGTCTTTAAAAATTAACATAAGAGGAACAATGACTATTATGTTTGTGAAATAAAACGGACTTAAAATGCAATGAAATTATCTTGGAGTCTGGTCCCAATTTTTAGTCACATGACATTTAGTTACAGACATGGCAGGCTAGTTATTGCATGTCAGGAGGAAGCAGTAGACACTGAGCTGCAGAGTAGGATATTGGTTTGAATCCCATCAGCTTCCACGTTGATAATATATAACTAGAACAGCGAGTCCACTTTCTTGTACTTTTCAGTCTACTGTGTGAAAGGATTGCAAGTGGCCTGGTAAGAATTCCTAGTTAACAAATTGAATAAAATTAAAAGCATTATCCCACTGGCAATGTGGCATGTTTCAGAGAGACTATTACAGGCAGTTTTAAGTAATGTACATTCCTCATGTGTTCTGATACAGTGCTTTTCTTTCTTTCACTTAAACTCTTGAAGTAATTTCTTTGATGAAGCTAATAAACAAACGTGGTTCTTCCTTTCATAATCACCTTCCTCAGTGCTTTTACATGTAAAAACCTAGTGTCCTGTAATGTGATATAAAAAAGTACCATAATAATAACTGTTAAGAGCCAGCGTATGTCATTATTTAATTAAGTAACCAATCCCGAGATGAATTTCCTTCATTGTTAAAGACTGCATCTCTGCAGTCACTCCCCTCCTTAGTGACGGCAGTTAATTTCCTGTTGGCTTCCTCTGTAAAATTGTGAATACATCAGTCCAGTACTTTCATTTTCCATGGAAATGTAAACAGCTTGTAAGTTTTTGTGTTACAGCAGATATGTGTCTCGAAGGATTGCAAATGAAAAGCAGAGACAGATTGTTGGGAGTTACTCAACCTTGGGTGACCTGCTGCGATAACATACAAATCTGATATTGTCAGTTTCATTCTTTCCTCAACAAATGGGTTTGCATCTAATCCTCTGATCAGACTCTACCACTTTCTAAAGATTCGAACCGATCCAAATCTCAGGCTCCTCCATTACCCATAATGCCCCTGACCACAACCATGCCCCAGATCTTGTTTGCTGCACTTCAGGATGGTCAGGACTGCAATTTATCAAGTTCCTTTTGGGTGTGTGAGTGAAAATTTAATTTTTTGACCTGTTTTTATCCTTTTCTACCTTTTAGTATCTAATACCGTCCTTACCTTAACTTACCACTCTACCACATTTTTAAATAATTTTTCTTTTTTATACCATCGTTGTTAGTCTGTTTCTTCCTTCCCTCTCCATTTTATACCTGCAGGTATATTTCTGTAACTACCATTGTTGGTAGTTCTCCCTTTCTTACAACTCTTTCTCTTAAAAGTCTTTTATTAGTTCTTTTCTTTTTGGTAGACCTTCGTCCTTTTTGGCTGATAAACTTGCTGGATTTAAGAAATGCACTTCCTGTGGGCATAAGATCCCCAATTCTAATGTCCATTGGAAGTCCGTTTATTGTTTAGATCCAGCCTATCTGGATAGTTCTTGTGCTGTTTGTGCAAGAGCAATCAGTGATAGGAGGAACAGGCTCACTCTAAAAGGCCTCCTTCCCACTTCTGCTTCTTCCTCAAGTACTTCTTCAGGGGCTCAAACCCCCTCTCAGAAATCTAAGGAGCCCAGGGAGCACCATAAGTGCTCTTCTGCCAGGACTCCTGCATACACATCCACTATAGAACCTCCTAAAAAGGTTCCTAAAATTTCAGATCCAAAAACCTTCAGATCCAAAACAGCCTATGGCTCCATCTTCTTGGCTCAGTAGCTCCTAGATTCTCTCTGGAATTAGTGTTTTCAAGACTGAGGTCCACTTTCTTGCAGGAGACTCTGAAGAAGTTGTCAAGCCCACCTCCCACATCCTCTTCAGTTAGATCTTCTGGTAGTCTTTCTGAAGCAGAAGTGGATAAGATGATGAGGAAATTCCTCATAACACAGATCCAGATGGGTGTTTTGCCAGCTCCAACTCCCAACAGATCTGTGAGCCCCCAACCTGCCTTTCTACCTGTAATTACTCCTCCTCTGATCTGACCACCATTTTGGAGTCCATGGATCCAAAAGCTCCAGGTGTCGAAATGTCTGATCTGAAGGTTATTCCAATTTTAATGCTGACTTCCTTGACTCGATTGGCTCAGACACTGTTGGAGCACAACCATTCTTGGAGCCGAAGCATCGGGGCTGATTTTTAAGTTTTTCTGAGTTATCGCTTCGTCTCAGAGCCTCGGTGCCCGATAGCTCAGCTGTGATTCCTCCCTCAGAGCAGAGGTCGGGGGGGGGCTCAGGGATTGTTTGTTCTGGGAGCCTCGGCCCTGGTAAGATTGTCCTTGGTCTCTCCGGGCCCCTCTGCCTTTGAGGTGGTGAAGAGGGTCTGCTGTCAACAGAGAGAAGTGTGGACTCTTCACTTCTTCGGATCTGTACCCTACTCCTCCTGTGGATCCTGTGTCTGAGCCTTCACATTCTACACCTCAAGGGACAGCCAACTAAAGCTTCCAAACCATTCCATTGAATGAGCTCCCTGACTCTTCCGATACCTCCCTGAAGCATACCACTCAGGAGGTCCCTTGGAAGAGGACATGCAAGAGAGGAGACACTTTTATTCCCAATAGGAATTCCTCACAGAAGACACCGACTTTGATGAGGGGGAAGGGTCCCCTAGATCTCCACCTGAAGGGTCTATATTAAATCACCGCATGCTTATAAAAGTGAACGGTGATTGATCGACCCTATGTAAGCGAAAGCTTACAATGTTGAAGTGTCAGAACAGCGATTTTTTTTTTTTCCTAAGGGAAAAAAAAATCGCTGTTCCAACAAAAATTAAAAATAAAAATCAATTTAAACATTACATTAAGTGGGGGGCTTTGCCCCCCACACTGCCCTACTTAAATATACCAACTCCGAGACTGCACTACAGTGCTGAAAATGTAGCAGTACGGCGGTCAAGCAAATTCTTTTACAAGGAAAGAATTCGCTTAACAGCCACTTCGATATTTTCTGTTTTCTGACTTTTAAGTTCGACCAAGACGTATTCGAAAGAATGCGTCTTCAGTCTTCTAATATAGACCCCCACCTGAAGATATCTCATTTAGATGTACTAGAGAGCCTTCATTAGAAAGGTGGTTGGTCTTCCCAAACCCCTTCCCAGGAGGAATCAGTGCTTTTGGAAGCCTTTGTGTCTGGCCCATCTATATCTTGGGTTGTTCCCCCTGTGGATGATCGTATAGATCTGGTCTCCTGCAGGGCATGGAAGGAACTGGACTCCGTGGAGTCTATTTCAAAATGCCCTGATAAAATATTAAGTACCCTGTCCGATAGACATTACCGGATAAAAGAGATTTCTGTAGATGCCATGGTTGTTGCAGGAGCCACCAAAAAGGAGCTTGTGGAACAGAACTCCTTTGTCCATCCCCTGACAGAGTCTAGGGCTTTGGATAGGTTTGGGAAGTGGGTTTATGCATCAGAGACATTTGCTCTGAGATCACTGAACTACCTGGCACATTTTCCCAGATTAGAGGGACTTAATAAAGGAACTCTCCAATTCTGCCCCAGGGTCCATGTCTGCAGAGGAACAGAAATCCTTTTCCTCACAAGTGGCCACCCACCAATCAGTTACAGTTGTGTCCATGAGGTTGATCTCACGTGCTGCAGAAGGTACCTCAAGGGCTTCCTGTTTAGGCATAGCCATGAGGAGACATGCCTAGATGCAGTTGTGCAATTTCATGGAACCCTTCAAGGAGTCATTCATCAGTGCTTCCTTTGATGGATCATCCTTGTTTGGGCCAGCAGTAGAACAGACTCGCTCCCATAGTGAACAGGATGGAAAGACCTTGTCTGCCATTAGAATTCGCTTTTCTACCCTACAGAGTCCCTTTTGCAGGAATCATCTTGGTGGTAAGAAAATGTGGTTGAAGAAGTCTCAAGGTCCTTTCCAGGAGTGACGTGGGGAATTCCCTTCAAGAAGCAGGGGGGGGGGGGGATAATTACAATGGTAGACATCGCCCAGGTGGCAAAGGGGGTCCGCAGAACCAAGGGTCTTGAGATTCTTTCTCGGACAGATCCTATCAGTGTTCCTGAAAGGTTGCCCAGCTGTCCATTTCTGGAGACAGTTGGGGCCGCTTATCCTTGCACCAGAATGCCTGGTTAGCTATCACCAGTGATCTTTGGGTACAGAGGAATACATCCAGATGATGATTAATTCTGGTATGACCAATGAAAAATCTCCCTGATGTTCCACCCAGACAGAGGGAGCTAGCAGTTCAAGAAATTGTAAAGTTGCTAGACAAAAGAGTCATCCAGGAGGTTCCACCAGGCCAAACAGGATTCAGAATTTACTCAAGGTTCTCTTTGGTGCCAAAAAAAGACCGGGACCTAAGACCAATTTGGATACAAGTCATTTGAACCCGTTTGTAAAAGAATTCCAAATTCAGATGGTCATGGTTCAGTCCATTCAGCTCCTTTATCAGAAGGATGACTGGACGTGTTCAATCGATCTTCAAGATGAGTACTATCACATCAAATTAAACAAGTGCACTTGAAGGAATCTACATTTCTGTCTGGGAGCCAGTCATTATCAGTTCAGAGCTCTGCCCTTTCATCTCACTACAGCCCCCAGGATGTTACGCAATGCATGGCAGTGGTAGCAGCCCACCTGAGACTGCTTGGATTCAGAGTATTTTCCTTTTTAGATGACTGGCTCCTTACCACACTGACCAGGCATCTACTGGTAAAATCAAGGGATTTTTTTGCTTCACCTGGCACTCTAACTGGGAATCAGTCAGCCTTGCTGCAACCTTTTTTCATCCCCTCTTCAACTACAAATGTAGTAGGTTCCGGTGACCGAGAGATGCTCCAGTCCATGTTTGGTTCTCCAGACTCCTTTGCACTTACCCTCCCGTGCCTCTCCTCCCCAAATTTCTGCAGAAAGCACTTTGGTTGAAGAGCAGAGTGATCCTCATTGCTCCCTTCTGGCCTGGACAAGAATGGTTTCCCTTCCTTTGGTCTCATTTACTACATTCCTCTTGGACACTGGATCCAAGTCCGGACCTCCTGTCTCACCCGTCATGGTGAGTTCACCCAGGTATTGCAGGCCTCAAGTTGACCACATGGTATTTCCATTTCCGATGATGGCTAGACATTTCCAGGCTTTCCGCCACAATCCAAAAAATCCTAGTATCTTCTCATAAACCTCAAATGAGAAAGGTTTACAAAAGTAAATGGAAAAGGTTCTCTCTTTGGGCTCATCAGAGAGAATTAGACCCCTTTACTGCTCTGCTTCCAGCTGTTTTAGATTTCCTTGCCCCGATTTTCCAGAATGAAGCGAGCTCTTCTACTGTTATAGTCCAGTTAGCAGCCATCTCTATCACATCGATGAAAATGCTTCTTCTTTAGCATCATCAGAAATATGTAAAGCCTTTCTTAGGGTTACCATCTTACCTAGACCTCCCATTAAAGGACCCTACTCCACCTTGGGATTTCACTATGGTTTTGCAGATTGTAGTAATCTTCCCTTTGAACCATCACCTAAAGTGGATCTCAAACTTCTTTCTTGGGAAACTGTTTTTCTGCTAGCTATAACATCTGCAAGATCAGTATCTGAACTACAAGCATGGTCTTCCAAACCACCATATTTGTTTTTTCACAAGGGTAAGGTTACTTTACACACCAGTCCTTCTTTCCTACCAAAAATTGCCTCTGAAACAGTCATCAATCAGGTCATAAATTTACCAGTTTTCTTCCATAGCTTTGTGTGCTCCACGAACTCAACGAGGAATTAAACCCACAGCTAGGACAGCTGTTTAATGATAGTCTTACCTCTGGATACGCACTCCAGGAGTGGCGACTGCAACTGTGGTCCCACTTCACAAAGGCGGTGCCTCCACCGACCCTGGAAATTACCGGCCCATTAGCTTGACAAGCCTTATCTGCAAAGCCATGGAGAGGATCATAATGGACCTCATAAATAAAGACATAGGAAATTTGCAGACTTTGGATCCATCCCAGTTTGGCTTTGTCAAAGGCAGATCATGCCTTCTAAACTTAGTTGACTTTTTCAAACAGTCACCAAAGCCATTGATGAGGGAAAGGCAGTCCATACAGCCTACCTCGATCTGGCGAAGGCCTTGATACAATACCCCACTCGGTATCATTGAAAAACTCATCGCTTAAATGTTAACCCATACATCACAAGATGGGTTGCAAACTGGCTGAGTGACAGAACCCACAGGGTCAGAGTTGCTGGCCATGTCAGACTCAAAGGCTGTCAGAAGTGGTGTACCACAGGGCACAGTCCTGGGCCCACTCTTGCTTGGCATCTACTTTTCAGAAGTACAAGCAAACACAGGAGGGTTATGGCTGACAAAGTTTGCAGATGACTGCAAACTGAAGCCATAGTAGAAAACACATCTGACACAGATATCCTTCAGAAGGGTCTCACAGAAACGGATAACTGGTGTCAGAGCCATGGCCTAAAGTTAAATGCCATAAAATGCATAGTCATACCCTTCGGGAAAAACAAGGTTACCCCTAGCTACCAAATAGGTGGCAATCCACTGAGCACAGAAGAAGTTATCAGGGACCTGGGGACCCAGGTTGATAGTAGTCTGTCATTCGACACCCATGTAGCTTAAGTAGTTAGGAAGACCTTCTACATTGCCCACCTTATCATGAAGGGATTCTCATCTAGATCAAGGGAGGTCATAGTCTCGCTATACTCATCACTCATCAGACCAATGATTGAGTACAATGCCCCATTCGGAATGTATCTGACCCGACACTTGCAGCAGCTGGAGAGGCCACAAAAGTTCCTCACCAAAAGGATAAAGGGTCTCAAACATCTGTCCTATGCTGCCCGACTGAAAGAACTCCAGCTCTATTCAGTAAACACACGCTTGCTCAGAGGTGACCTTTGCCTAACATACAAGGCCATGTCAAACCCAGATTTGATGAATATGCTTCACCTCAAAAAATCTAGATCCATCAGAGCCACAAGGGCGAGAGACTTAAACCTCGACACGGCTATTAATAGCGTGCTGGAGGGATAGATTCATCACCCAAAGACTCCCTATGCTGTGGAATAAAATCCCGGTATATGTGAGGCAGAGCACCTCGCTGGCCTTGTTCAAGAGAAATCTTGACCAATGGATGGGAGATCGCAGATATACCCCAGGGATTACCTCAGTGTCACTGCTCGACAGAGGCACAGCAAAATAATGGGTATAGTTCCCCATACTAAAGGGGTGGCGTAAGCCACAAAACTATGGGCTAGGCTTGTAAATGCCCTCGGGCAGATAGCCTAGTATGAACCTATGAACCTATGAAAAAAAAAGGTGAATTCACCCTTCATCTTCTTGGTGCACATAGGCAACTGTGTTTTTGCCTTCACAGGACCAAAGAAAGACTGACCAGTTATATGTCTGCTTCAGTAGTAAAAGATTGGGCAGACCAGTTTTAAAAGCTAGAGAATTGCCAGAATCTCAAGCAGAATTCAGGAACAGAAAAGGGATAAGAGGTGATATTGCTGACGTTCGATGGATATTAGAATAGATTAAGGACCATCAGAAACCTATTTAGTTTTGCTTTATTGACTACAGCAAGGCCTTCAACTGTGTCAATCATGAAAAACTATGGTAACTTTATTGCAAATGGCATTACTGGAACATGTTATACAGTTAAGAAAAAGTCTTTATGATGGCCAAGAAAGACTGTCATATTCTCGGTTGTGAAAGCTGGATGATCTGGAAACAAGACCGAAAGAAGATTGACTCATTCGAAATGTGGTGCTTGCGAAGAATGCTGTGTGTGCCATGGACAAGAGAGATGGACCAATAAGTCAATCATAGTGGAAATGCCACTCGAAACACAAATGATGAAACTGGGCTTGCCGTACTACAGTCACAGTTCAAAGGGAAAGATCACTGGAAAAGGATATGATTGGAAGGACTGAGGGTACAAGGTGCAGAGGAAGACTGCCAACAAGATAGATCTGTACGATACCGACAACAATGGGTTAGATGTTGGAGGATCTTATCAGACTAGCAGAAAACCAAATCCTTTTTATTTCTTTAGAATGTCAAGTCACCAAGACTTGAACTCGAGTTGATGGTACTTCACGTCACGAGTCTGAAAAGTGTCCTATACCAGCTCATAGTCCTGGTTAACGAGCTACAAATAAATAAAAACATAATATGATTTCATATTCTGTAGCATAAGAGTGATAACTATTCTCCTTGCCAAAACGAATAAAGACAACTTTTTTTGTGTTAAATTCAAATCTGAGAGTGTTGGCATAATTTGAGCTTGTACAACCCATTGGTTCTATGCATTTTTGATCAGTAAAATTTACTTATTTGCCATCAGCAAGTATAATGTCTAGCAGTTTTGCAGTGAATTAAAGTGCTGAGCTGTTGGCAAACTGTTTATTGTAGTGTAGTGTTTGTTTTCCTGAGCCTTCCTTTATGAACCTGATGATGTTCTGGGGCACTTGGGAGATTGGATCAGGCTCTTCAGTGGTCTCGTGGCCTGAATGCTAGAAACTACTTATGAACTTGCCACACAATGTAGATTTCTGGATGGAGAGAGTAGTCAGACTGATTAACTAAGATGGGGTCAAAAAACAAACTGTGGAACAGCTGTGTGCACTTTTTTTTTTGTTTTGTTTTTACACCAGACAAGTTAGGAGTGTGTTAAGAAATGAGTAAAGTTAAGAAGAATTGATGAATATCAAGAATCAATGAGTAATATATTCAGAGGCATGTTATGTATTGCCAAGTGTGACTATGAGGAATGTCTTGGTGTTACTGTGACATGGATATTGTCAGTTGAGAAGGAATAACACAGTATTATGTATTTGTGCAGACATAGGTTCATAGGTTCGTACTAGGCTATCTGCCCTAGGGCATTTATAAGCCTAGCCAGAGTGTATGTGGCTTACACCACCCCTTAGGATGAGAATACTACGCCCTTTTAGGGTTTAGTTTACTATGCCTCTATCTAGTAGTGACAAAGAGATGACCCCCGGGGTAAACCTACGATCTCCCATCCACTCGTCGAGATTTCTCTTGAATAGAGTCAGTGAGGAGCTCTGCCTAACATGGACTGGGATTCTGTTCCAGAGTGCAGGGAGCCTCTGGGTTATGAATCTGTCCCTCCAGCACGTTCTATTTATTTCTGTGTTGAGGTTTAAGTCACTTGTTCTCGTGGCTCTGATGGATTTGGATTTTCTGAGGTGGAGCATGTCCATTAATTCAGGATTGGACATGGCCTTGTACGTCAGGCACAGATCACCTCTGAGTAGGCGGTATGCGACTGAATAGAGCTGGAGTTTTTTCAGTCGGGCAGCATATGACATATGTTTAAGACCCTTTATCCTCTTGGTGAGGAACTTTTGGGGTCTTTCCAACTGCTGCAGGTGTCGGTGAGATACATCCCAAATGGGGCATTGTACTCAATCATTGGCCTGATAAGAGAAGAGTACAGGGGCACAATGACCTCTCTTGATCTAGATGTGAAACCCTTCATGATAAGGTGGGCAATGTAGAAGGTCTTCCTAACCACTTTGGCAATGTGAGTGTCAAATAAGAGGTTACTGTCAACCTGGGTCCCTAGGTCCCTGATTACCTCTTCCGTACTTAATGGATTACCGCCTATGTGGTAATTTGTCGTACCTTTGTTTTTCCCAAAGGGTATGACTATACATTTTTTGGCGTTTAGCTTAAGGCCATGGCTCTGGCACCAATTATCCGTTTCTATGAGGCCTCTCTGAAGGATGTTTGTGTCTGCTGGAGTATCAATTATGGCACCCAGTTTGCAGTCATCTGCGAACTTTGTCAGCCACAATCCTCCTATGTTTGCCTGTACCTCGGAAAAATAAATGCCAAACAAGAGGGGTCCCAGGACTGAGCCCTGTGGGACACCGCTTGTGACTGGCTTAGAGTCTGACATAGCTCCAGCAACTCTGACCCTGTGGGTTCTGTCCTTGAGCCAGTTTGCAACCCATCTTGTGACATATGGGTTTACATTTAAGCTGGTGAGTTTGTCTATGATGCCCGGTGGGGTATTGTGTCAAAGGCTTTTGCAAGGTCAAGGTAGGCTGTGTGAACTGCCTTACCTCATCAATGGCTTTAGTGACGATTTCAAAAAGTGACCAAGTTCAGAAGGCAGGATCTGCCCTTGACAAAGCCAAATTGGGTAGGATCAATGTCTGTACGTCCCCAATGTCTTTGTTTATGAGTTCCATAATGATCCTCTCCATAGCTTTGCAGACCAGGCTCGTCAGGCTTATGGGGCGGTAATTTCCAGGGTCCGTAGAAGCACCGCTTTGTGAAGTGGGACCACTGTTGCCACACGCCCACTCTTTGGCGTATCCTGTGGTAAGGCTAAGATTAAACAGCAGCCTTATGTGTGGGTTTAGTTCCTCTTGGAGTTCATGTAGCACACAGCCCGGGACACCATCCGGTCCCATTGATGCTGTGTTTTAGCTTTAGAGAGGCGGCTCTCACCTGGGCATCTGAGATGTTAGGAGGTACACTCTGCTGGGATAGTTATTTCTCCTTTTGGGGGGGAGGGAGGAGAAATTTGCACTGAACCTGTCTGCCAAAATGTTGGCAATGTCAGTGGGTTCAGTGTATTTTGTGTCATTTTGGACTAACTCTGAGCATATCTGAGAGTTTCCACCCAGGTTTCTAACATAGCTAAAGAAGGCCTTGTGATTGTCTTTTGTGTCATTTGCGATTTTTCTCTCAAAGTTGGCCTTGGATGATTTTATGAGTGATCGTAGTTTTTGCTAGTACTGATCAGAGATGCCTTTCCTTTTGGGATTTTGCTCTGTCATGTAGTAGCTTCCTCCTTCTGTTGTAAAAAGTTTGTTTATGGCTGGGGTCCACCAGACCGGTAAAGCCTGCCTTTGGGGAATGGGTCTTGGTTTTATTTGGGATTGCATGATCCATGCATTCTTGAAGGTGCCCATAGAAGGCATTTGCAAAGGGATTCAGCAGTGTGGGTTGTGGTTTCCACTGGCCCAGGGGCCTTGAAAGATTATTTAAGGTTGAATTTCGAGGTTCTTCCTGTGGCTTTTTCGGGGGGGGGGAGGGTTGGGTTTTAGTAAT